>NW_020450614.1:651469-822307 GCF_003343035.1 Apteryx rowi
GAACAATTTGGCAGTCAGCTAAAATCCAGACCTGCTGATCTTCTGGGGAAGATATCTCCCTTCCTTGGAATTTATTTTTACAAGTATGCTTTGTTTGTTAGCTGCTGCGACTTGTGAAACAGCCTCTTTTTAAAAAAAAAAAAAAAAAAAAAAAACCCAAATCATTAAGTAGCTGCTCACAGCCTTCCTGGGCTCCAGACATGCAGCTTTTCTGACTCCAGCCCTTCTTCTCAAGCGTGTCGGGTGCGCGCTGGGGCTCCCTGCTGCGGCTTGCTGCTTTGTGGGGTTTTTCTTTTTCTTTTTTTTTTTTCCCGTGTCGGTGCTGCCAGGCTCTATTCTGCAGTCCCTGGTGTTTACTAGGTTTACTTACTCCCTGCTCTTCCTATGGCAACAGGTTGTAATTGTTGATAGGCTTAGGAGAGATTTTGTAACAGAAAACTGTACCTCTTTTAACTTGCCACCATTTAGCTTGACTTACTCTATTATGTCTCTTGAATGGGAAGGTGGTTTTTGTGTTTTGTTTTTTGGGTTTTTTTATTGCAGATTTTCAGGAGTTGTAGTCCACTTGTAATTCCTGTTCCGTGGCTGTGACAGTTTAATTCACTTCATTCTTTTGGTGGTTGCTGTCACTGGAACCTCAAAGGCAATTTTGGACATGCATTTTAAAATGACTAAGTAAAAAATGTAACAAACAGCCAGATCCTTGATCTGTGCTTCCTAGGGACAACTGCTTCTTCCACCTTCCCATCTTGGTTTGTTGCTGGGGGCTGCTACATTCAGCTTTTGCTATCTAGCCTCTGGTTGATTGAATTCTGGTTCACAGGGTGATCTCGGTGCCGTCACTGCATTGCAATATTATATTTGCATGGATTTCAGTGTTTAATAGAAGGAGGCCAGTCCTGTTAAAACGAAGGGCTGGACATCATGCCGCTTCCGAGTTCTGGTATTTAGAGTTGATGTAGCCTGCAAGCAGTTACTTAACTTCTGCATACTTCAGTCTGTTTCCTCTCCCCCTCTTTTTTTGTAAATTTGCAGAGGGGTTGCTGACATTTTATTGATTTTTGGAAAACAATGCTTTTTTTAAATATAAAATGAGATAAATTTAATATTGGAGATGTGATAATACTGGAGCATACTTGGTGAAAGGGTGATGATGTTTTCCCAGAGAGCGGTCAGAAACCCCAGAATTATGTTTAGTGGCTTGCACATGTGGAATATTGCAGTGACACATGCAGAATAAAAAGCAAATACTTAGTATTTTAAAGATGCACTTGCAAGCCACACAGAAAATAAATGATTTCATTGTTATATATTTTATCATGTAGTTGACAGATTTTTCCCATGGAAAAACACAGTAATGAAATGGGCATGTTAATAATTAATGAAAATATTTCAAAGGTGCACACAGTTCCTTTCCACTCACTTTTTACTAGAACTTGGGGAGAGATGTACTGGCAGTCACTGTAAGCTCACTGATTGCAGTGATGTCACACTGTTTCTAAGGAAATGAGCTGGTCCCATGCTGCAGTGAAGATTGCCATAAA
The DNA here is from genome assembly GCF_003343035.1 of Apteryx rowi. Classification (NCBI taxonomy): domain Eukaryota; kingdom Metazoa; phylum Chordata; class Aves; order Apterygiformes; family Apterygidae; genus Apteryx; species Apteryx rowi. The sequence continues at coordinate 653,014 of NW_020450614.1, forward strand.
ATGCTATATAATTTTCTTCAAGTATATGCATCTTTTAAGTATGTATGTCATTCTTGCAGCTTTCACAATTACAAATTTCATGGATAGATTTTTCCCTTTTAGCGCTGTTTAACTTGCATACTTAACTGCTAATAAAATCCCAACTAAGATTCTTCTTGTATATCAAGATGAGGATTACTGCTGGCAGCTTTTTCACATCTAAGTTGTTTTTAGGTAGGTTGGTTGAATACGCATTGGATGCTTATAGGAGTCTGGAGTTACAGGTTTAATAGCATTTGTGCAAATTTCTGATCATTATTAATGTACCCCCCAAAAATGTACCCCTGTTTTATTGAGTATAGAGAAGATACAGAGTTAGCCTGAAAGAGTTGCCCTATAGGATTAAATATTCTGTGAAATAGCTATATATAGGCTTAACCGAGAATTGTGTAGAATTGGAGATTTCGGTGGTGTCTTTGGAGTTGAAGGATGGTTATACGTCTCTGCTTTGCAGGACATTGTTTGCAACTCCAATACAGGTCCTTACAATTTCAGCAGCATCCTTGTCTTAAAACTGCCAACTCTCTGTCTTGGTTGATGTATGACTTCATGTCTTTACAAGACATGATGATTTTTTTTTTTTTTCATTGGGAAGACATTATAACATTTTGATAGTGCTTTACTTGTCTAGTTGTATAATTAGATTCCCTTTAAATTGTCCTTAACCTAAAATTTGAATTAAATCTTTTTTTTTTTAAAAAAAGCTCTACTTACTTTCTTTTCTTCTACCTTCTCTCTAGTATAACAGAGCACACTTTGGAAAACATGCCCCATCTTCTAGCTTTGCCTTAATAAAGATGCCAGTTACTGAGGTCATCTTCCTCTCCAATTTCATCTTCCACAAACACACCTAAAATTTCCCTGTGTTGTTTTCTATACATTATGGTATCTGTGTTTCCTTAATTTTTGGAATCAAGGCTTGGTTGCCGTGTGTGAGCTTTTTCTCCTGATTCACTGAAATGTTGGATCTAGACCCTAATTGTTGGAACTGTACCTGAAAAATATCCAGAAACCTAAACTTTGCTCAGAAAAAGTGTGTTCAAATTTTTTTTATTAAAGAAAACCAAGCTGAACTGTATTGCATCAACCTTGACTGCTCTGTCATTAAGAGGATATAAAAATAATCTTTTGCTCTTAGTTCTGGTCTTGTTATATTTTTTTCCTATAGAGTTTCTGTAGATCTGATAATAAATGCAACCTAAGCATTTTCAATTGCTGTGTTCGACCCTAGAGTGCCAGGTGCATAGAAGAGAGAAATCTACTTAAAAATATCTTTTCGGCTGAAGAAAACTAGTTTCAAGAAAACTTTAAAGGAACAAAAAGAATATGTTAGATCTTGAAATTTTTGTCTTTCATTATTCACAAGTTCTTTCATTATTCTTTCACAAAACATGCTCTTCCATCTATGAAACTCTTCATGGTTTAATGTGTTCTAAAGTCTTACATTTCTGTGTTGAGCATCGTTACGGAGTGGTTGGGAACACCGCGTTTTTGAAAATGGCTTGGATAATTCTGATATTCAGAGGATTATTACTGCTGGTTCTTTTCTCCTTTTCAGTAGCCATGAGGGGAAAAGATAGCTTTGAGTTTTTCTCTGTAACTAGATTGGACCTTAGGGAAACAGAACTGGTTCCAGCTCTTTGGTCTGGTCTTGTATTCTTCTGTTCCATATGTTTTCCTTGACGCTGATCTATCCTTTGAATGCAGGAAGGAGTGGTAAATAAGTCTGCGAGGTCGGTTGTTGCAAGTCCGTCCAGATTACTGTTGCTTGTTCTAAAAAGTAGCCAGTGTATTACCAGAGACTGTAAAGGATGAGAGAGATTAAGTCTCTCTTTACCACTAACACTGCAGTCTTCTGTCTTTCGAATGTCTTTGACGTGGAAGCGCCTTGGAAGCCAAAGCATTGGTGTAGGATGGGGCTGACTGAAGCCATGAGGTGTTTGCATTATTTTGCCATCATTCTTGCAAGTGATGGTCTGAAGCCTAAGATGGGGATTAAAAACATATTTCTACTAGGTAGCGCTACTGAAGTGGCGACAGAGACAGAACATCCTGAGCAAAGGCCGTTGGAGCACCCAGCACAGCAGCACAACAGTTGAGGTGGGCAGCTCGTCCTGGGTGGTGACTTTCCCAAGCGTCCCCGCTAGTGGCATTTGGTAGGTCCCTGCAGATCCTTCCTAGGAGGCCAGCCTGATGGATAGGAAAGTCCTGGGTTTTGCGGTGATAGTTGACACACTCATCAAATGTGTGCAACTTCCAAAGTCAAAAAAGGGCAGAGGCTTCTCTGTCATCTTTTGTTTGTTCAGGGCCCAGGCTGAATTGAAGGATTTTTGCCAAGCCCCAGGTAGATGGAGATTTGGTCAGATGTTTTGTCTGAAACTTGGGAATTTTTTTTGCTTGCGTTTTTTACGTGACAGTAGATAAAACTGGTGAGGTCTAGTAGATTCACAACTTTCTCAAAGATGCATATGCATTAGAAGTCATCTTGATGTCACTCAGCTATAAAAAGCTGCAAATAAAAGTTGTTGAGTTGACTGTGCAGTCTCCTGAGGATAGTCTTTCAATACTTTGAGTTAATAGAAAATATTTAATGAGACCAGTCCTCACCTGTCAGGGAAGGTGTTTTACTTAGCAGTGGCGAATAAATTCTTTTTGCTCTGTCTTTGAGGATGCCTAGGAGACGAGGAGTAGTTGGCAGAGCCGGTGAGTGAATCTAGAGTAATCAGGCCCTATTAAGTAATTTGGCTTTCTTTTAGTGAAAGAGTGGGCTAGTTTCTGTTATTTTATTTGCCTTCTTAAAAAGAGCATGTGTAACACAAAATATGTAGGATATTTTTGCTCAGGTTATCTTATTTTTGGAAAAAAATTGTCAATGCTGTAGTCCATATTTCGTTTTTGACTAGAAATTATTATCTTTACATCTCTATATATTACTTGCTGTCTCTTCAGTGTTTCGGGTACCAGAAGGACATTGCAGTTATCAACAGTAGGAATTATGGAAACAATACTTTCCTGTAGCCAGCTATTGCTGACATGGCAAAATGAAGGGAAGCTTAAATTCTTCCGGGAGGTGGAACCTGGGGCCTTAGTTGGGAACCCTTGTGAGACCTGTGCTAACTCATGCAGGTCAAGGAAAAGAACTGTTCTACAGACTGGAAGGTTATAAATATAATATAAATACATTTAGGTTAAATATTAAAGGAGCTTCAGGATATGATTTGTAATAATTACCATCAGCTACAGTAGCATCAGGTGGCTGTTTAAATGCCTTGTGTTTTAAGTGAACTGTTGATTAAATGCATTGTGTAGCTGTTGTGACATGACACCTTACTTGGCTAGAACTGCAATTCAGATGTTGTTCCTCTGATTTTGTTTGTTTCCCTTGTAGATGTCTGAGTGCTGTCCTTCATTTGTTTTTAAAAGCTCACTGACCTGGAGTTGTGCATAATTGTTTTTTAACCTATTTCAAGTACTGTGTATATAACAGACCCTTCTATTCACAAACTTCAGGTTTGTTTCTTTTCTGTCCCATCCAGCTTGCCTTGCAATTATTGCTATGCTCAATTGCCGCAGAAGAGTGCGGGTACCTTGCGCCTCCCTGTTTGCATGCACACACTTTAACGAGCTGTTTCTTGTTCTTTGCCAGAGATGGTGTGTTGAGTGGTTTCCATAAGAAGCTTCTGTACCACTCTGAAGCAAGAACACATTCAAGAGTAAAAGGTCTGAAGACACCAGTGTTTTCCTGGCTGGAAAGTTAACATCCAAGTGAATGTATTGAAGATTTCTAGGCTTGGTGGAACAAATATCTCTACCTCCAGTTTTATGAATACTGCTAGCTATGGCTGTGGAACTCTGTTTGCTGCTGCTGCTGTTTTGTGGAAATACTATTTCAGAGGTTCAGCCTATATACAAACCACCTCCTGGGACTTTGGATTTTGGATTTGTACCTGCCAAGACGTATGATACAGGTGCATACCATGAACCTGGACCAATGGGAATTTTGTTTAAAATAGTCCATGATTTCCTTTATTTAGTGCAACCCAATTCTTTTCCTCAAGGTAAGTAGATAAATTTTAGGTTTTTGTTTTTTTATATGGACTTACTGCCAAAGTGTTTATCCTGGTGTAGATAACAAGACCACACTTTAGAAGTAAATGATATAGAGATAAGTAAATGTTAGTAGCACATAATGTAGTCTGGGAATGTGTGGAGTGCCACATAAAATAACTTTTTTTTTTTTTGAATTGTTGTGGGGGAGGAGGTAATGATAGAAGTTTGACATGACTCTTATGTATCTCAAAAGCTGTCATTGATGCATTTAGGGCTTTTTTTTGACTGAAATTTTTTCTTACGCATGTTCAGAAACATGGGGTAAGAGTAAAGCATAAATTGCTTTACATTTAATGTTAAATCCAAAGTAGGTAGATCTCTGACTTGCATGTTGTGTATTGTGATAAGCATTTAGGTTTTTACGTTATTATGAGGTTTAGCCTAGGAAGGGTCACAAAAACCTAGCAACTTAAAATAAATTTGATTTGTTTCCCTATCCGTGTGTATACGGTCAAGTCATACATAAGGGCAGTTACATTATACAGCTGCATGTAACTTCTTGTTCCTCTGTGAGCTGAAGGTTAAGACTTGAGACTGCATTTGTTTTATTAGGATACTTTTCCATTCCTTTTCTACTAAGTTGTCTCCTGTTCTGAAGGAGAAGTTAAGATCTTGGCAAAGAAGCGTGTATGCTTTTTGAGGCTGCATTCATAGGAAAGCGCGTTAGAGGAAATGTGTGTTTGTGGATTTGGTGCTTGAATTGATTTAACTATTCAACGTGCTTTTAGCTTCATTTAGCCATTAAAAGAAAATGCAAATTTATTGGTATAATATTAGCATTTAAAATTATGCTGAGGTGAAGTTTTGATTAAATCTAGGAATGACTGGTTTGTTACTGATTCATTTTGATGTTTTAGCTCTGTGTATAGAAGAAGCTTATGTTATTTTGTAGCACACTCTTTCAGTTATAATTGAAAACTTTAAATTAAAGTCTGAGTAAGAAATAGCTCTTAAAAAAAAGTCTCTGGTCACATACCTGTATGATACCTGTAAACTATATGTGCTTTTGCTTTTGACATTTTTTCAGTAGCTGCAGAAGAATGAAGTCAAATGAACTTGAATGAGTTAAAATTATATTTAGACAAATGCCCAGAGTCCCAGGTGTTAACCTGGAGAACATAAACCTGACCTGTTTCCTGTGGGATCCATCTTCTGAGCAGATCTTGCACATAGTGTGGTGAGGGCAATTGCATGAAGCTTGGCAGGAATGTCACCTTTTGGAGGAGCTTGTTTTGCAGATACCTCTGCTTTTGTAGCCTCTTTCCTTCTATGAAATGTGCAGGTGAACTATTTCTCTCTCTGTGAGACCTGATGTGTTAAGGTTGTCCTCTGCATTCAACTCTCAGAAACAGGCCTTCCTTCTGCTAAAGCCCCCCCTTGAATATCTTATTCTCTTATGAGTGGAAATATTTGAATTCAGTGAGATATGTCATGTGTCTTTATATTAACAGGAATTTGGTCTATAAACCTGTATGTAAAATATAATATTATGTGGCCTAAGTCTGTAAATAATAGAGTTTACTAGCAAGATTGTAGTCCTCCAGCACTGCTTGTAGTAAGTTCTGCAACAAGTAGTAGGTGTTTGTAAAATCCAGCACAGAAGAAAAAGGAGAGATCCGAAAGTGAATCACTTGTTCAGAACTTACAAGCTAAGAACATCTCACACCTCTCCTTCCTTCCCAGCAGTTACTTTACAAATCAGTTATTTTTAGAAGTTTGTCTTCTAAATTTGCATTATGTGAAGTCCTTTTCCCATGCCCCCACATACCTCACTGCAAAATACAGATTTGAAGGATCATGTAGGTTTGAGTCATACCATGTAATTGGTTAATCCCTATAATCTCTTTTGCCATATGCTGTTCTATTTTCACATTCAGTGTATTAATGGTGTAGTTAGCAGTTTAAAAACATTTCAAATATGTAACTGAAACAGAGTTTGTTCTGGTTCAGAGATGAAAACAAAGATAAACACAAATGTGTGTGGATCTTTAAGCAAGCCCTGTCAACATTTCTATCTCAGATGTTTGTCATTCCAATGAGTCTGGTGCTTCCGAAGCGTTAACTCCAGGTTGATTCCCCAGTGTATATGTAGAGAAGCATAATGTAGAAGAGAAATGTGATTCACCTGCAGGACTCTGCATCAATCATTTGTACTTTGATCTTAGTAGTCTTATTTTTTTTTCCCTCCTAATACTAGTAAGTATTTGATGTTTGGTTTTTTGAGTCTACTGTTAGTACTCTTAGCTTGGTGGGGGGGGAATGTGACAGGATTGTCAAATTGCATGTAGACCTTCCTGCATTTACAACTCGGTTTTGCGTTTGCAGTAGTGGTCAGATGAAGCTGAGTATGTTAACAGTATCAATGTTATACTCCTTCAGTCCTAAGCAAGCCCAAGAAAGGAAGAAAGCTGGTACGAGCTTTAGTCCTTATGATAAGGCAAAATAGGAAGTACAGCAGAGTCTTTGGGAAAAGTTATTTTAAAAGTATTTGCATGCTGGCAAGTCTGAAAAGTTATTTAGATACTTTTATTGGCTACCTAAAATTTTAATGCTGTCGTGTATTCCAGGTTGTTTGTACCACTCAGCTAAGAGGCTGTCTAACAAAACAAATGGTCAGTTTTTGTCTTTTCCTCTTTAGAATTTGTTATAAGCTGAGGCATTGATTAATTAAGGAAGCGAAGTCAGCGCGTGGTTGTGGCGCGGTGTACGTTGCCTGTTGCGCTAGAGGCTTTCAGGTGCGACCTTGCTGTAGACGGGGCAGGGCGCATGGTCAGCGCCACGCTCTGGGCACCTGAGCGCCTTAGTGTGGCCTGTCTTCGTTGCCACGGAAACGAGTTGCAGTCAGAGGGTGTTAATGCGAGAGCCCACCTGCCAGCAGCACGCACAGCTACTCCTCGGCTTCGCAGCTTGTGTCCTGTAACTCAAGTGCGAAGCCTTCACGAAGGAAGCAAGCTAAGAATAAAACTTTCCCCTCTTTTTAGATGAAATCAGACAACAACTTAGAGGCATGTTTGGTGCAGTAGTGTACTTGAATGTGTTGCAGGACAGTCTTGTTACTTATGTTAAATTACAAGATTCCTTTATTCCAGCTTCTGCTTTCTATTCTGGAAGCACCGGACTCAGAACGCCCTGCTCCTGCTGAAGTAGCGTAAAAATAAGTTGTTGAATGCAGGCCCTTCCTGGGCAAAACACGGTATAAAGAGTTAAGTGTACTATTCATTTGTTGGGAAGGAGAACACAAGCCATTTTTTTAGGCCTGGGCTACACTTCTAAATTCTTTCATGTTTGCTGAGTGCCATTTGTTGAATAGTTTGAGTATAAGACTGAAGTTCGGAGCTTGACTGTTTTTTTTTTTTTTTTTTTTTAATGCAAGTCCTGCCTCTGACCCCTTCGTTCCTCCTTTCATCTCACCTGCAATATTGGAGAAGATGCCATGGCCAGTCTTTCACAGCAGCTGCAAATTGTAGAGTTTAGCACTTTAACCTTGTGTTCCCTGTCTTTGAAATTAGTATCTCACATGAGTGTATTGAGCAATTAAAACATTTTAATCATTAAAAAATTAGTTATTTCCACATAATTTTATGTGGAAAGAGAAGAAAGCATATGCAAAACCCTCTTGTCGGAGGTAGGTTTAATGAGCTCCTAGGGTGTGTTTTTTTTATACATTAACTGTGTTTAGATGTGAGGTTCTAAAGCTAATTATCAAGACACTTTATCACCTACTCAGTTAAACTCAGTTAAGCAGAATTTTATTTTTTTGTGTAAAATTAATTTTATTTTTGGCTACTCTTTAGGTTTTCATTGTCTATTTCTACTTCGGTTTTGCTTCTTGGTAGTAACAAATCTTCCACAGCTCCCCTACCAAAAAAGCATCTGGGCAAATTCAAAATAAGATTTGTAGTGTTCTGATTGGTATCTGTGCAGAATAGCTTCAAGAAGCTCAGTAAAATAAATACTTTTTTTGGGGGGGGGTAGTTTCAACCTGATAGTAGACAAAATATGGCTTTTGGCACTGATTTCCTTGCATCATTTGTATAAGCGTTTCAGTGATACCTGTGTGAGATGTGCATGTGACTGAGGTGGTGGCACTGGAGCTAAATTCAGTGGTGCAGATCTAGAAGTCCCCTTTTGTTCTTAGACTTGAGACTTTCCCAGAAATGTTGTTCATGTTTGCACCAGTGAGCAGCAAAAGAACTGCGCTTGGGCTCTGACTCAAGCTGCTATGTGCAAACATTGCACTTTGGCAATGTAACATACTGCTCAGGTTCCCAAAGCAATAATGGCATTTTGTAAAAACTTAATTATGATAGCCTTTTCCAGTTGTGCGAAGTCTCAGTATTAGCTTGGGCATGGAAGTGCAAAGGTGTGATGCACTGCTTCTGAAGCTAGTGTTTGACAGCTATGCCCTGCACACATGATTATTTTTCTTAAAGTTTACTTTCTGGAGTTGGGTCAGGAGCACTGATGCACTTGCTGGTGCAGGAGCTGGGAGGTGGAGAGGGAGAGCAAGAGCTGCCTCACAGCAAGTTAGCCGTAGGTTGGCCAAGCTGTATTGTGAAATGGCAGTTTCAGTACGCTGTATAGTCAGTGCCTTCACCACATCCCTTCACTGTTTCTTCCACACCGTGGCTAGAGCTGTGACGTTAGTTTGGAGTAGTAGCTGAAGCATGTATATCAAAAATGCGAGTTTCAATGGTGATAGAGGTTGTGTATAGCATAGCAGCAGTGGTGTCATTTGGGTAGAGCTGGGATAAGTGGGGAACTTGGAGTGCACCTTTATTTGGTAATATGGTGTATGCAATGAAAGAAATGCCTTGCGTCTAAGGCTGGGAATACTGTGGAAAACTGAGCAGCAGGAGAATACAAGGTAAATTGGCATCTTCCTTCCTCTGCCTGTTCATATACACTTAAGGAAATAGTGTTTAAAAAATTATTGGTCACTTCATTCTGGGAAGTTGAGTGATGACGTACATATGTAAACAGGGAATGCTTCTGAAAATGTTTCTGAAGCAGATTTGAGCTCTACTTTTTTGTACTTTCTTATGCATCAGAAACGTAATTCCTTTCTCCCCAACTATTCCCCACTGTAGACTGATTTAACAGATTACTTGTCAAAAGGAGTTTTTTGTGGATGGGGATGGGAGGGTTATACATACTATCTACTAAAGGCCACAATAGAAAAATACAGTTGTAGACATTAACACTTCTCTGATGTCTTCCAGCCCACTCTTTTTGGATTATGTAAACAAGGATTCTGTTTTTGAGACGGATATTTATGTCGAAAATATGATTTGTTTAATCAGAGTGTAGCATAGCTGGATCATCTGAAAATTTTGCAATATACTTACATCTGGGACCTTCTCTCCACACTATCCTCAGAGTTTGTCCTAGATTTCTTTTAATACTATCTGTCAGTTGTGCCTAGGAGAGAAGACAGGCCTCAGCAGCATTTGGAAAATGACAATCCAGCTGCACAGCTTCAACAGTGTTAAGAGAGAAATTAATGCAAATGAACCTCAAACTGAGTCTGAGGGAGTGGGGTTACTTTCTGTGGAGAAGTTGTTCAGAACTGACATTACCACAGGTGGTAAATCTTTGGTATTGAGGCCCAGCTCATATTTCCCAAACCTAAACTGCCTTCAGCCCCTTCCAAGTAAGACATGTATATCCTCTCTGTCTTTTGGGGATGTCTTCTGGCAAATAGGTTGGGTATCTTCTGGAAGAGCACTATCTGGCTTGAGAACCCTGCTAATAGTTGCAGTATGGCAGTCACAGGCCAGTGCTTGAACCTGTGTCTTGGCCTTGTTTTGTTTGTCTAGGCATTAGTGGGAGACAGAAGCTATAATGGAAGAGCTGATAGGCAGTATTTTGTTCCCCAGAGTGCAGGGGCTGCAAGTTCTGCTGTAGCTGGATCCAGAAGCTCGGGCTACAAGGAAGGGGGAGATACAGGACTGTATTGTGGTAGGACTTCCATATCATTATAGGTAAAGAACCTTCATTGATAGCATTTATCCTAATATAAAATAATTTTTAAAGAAAAAAGCTAAGCTATTATAACCTAGAAATGCATTTGTTTGGATAATTATTACTATTAAATGTGTCATGTGTTGAGGGGGGAGGTTAACATTAGTTACATTGGCTGTAGCGTGGTACCCGTGCACTCGCAATTGCAGTAAAATATTGAATTCAGCCCTTAATAATTTGTGTACAATTTTTTTTTGTTTATTTCTGTAAAAGATTGGCCATCCCATGTAGCATCTAATAGCAAGGAGATAAGTAGCGTGGGTATCGACTTGGACAAAGCCTAAATTTTGCCTTTCAGAAGCCAGTGCATCATCACAGTCTGAGAATATACCGAGTGAAGAATGTAGTTCTTGGTGTCCCTTTCTCTGTTAACAAAACTGTGCTCAGCAAATCTGAAGCACTGGAGGTACGAAAGCTTTTTCAGGACTTCCAGAGCATGCCTGCAGCATCTCGTATAGCTAGAAATGGGCTAGAGTAGGTTTCCTATCAGTCAGATTCTCTGCAAGTGTGTTTCGTGTGTGAATCTCTTGAAAGTTATCTCCTATTGCAGGCATTTTGTGGGTCTTCAGACCACTCAGCTGAGGCTCCCTGTTTTTCCTGGCTTGGTGCTCCAGTGTCCATCCTTCTGCTCCATTTAATTGCTACAAGCTTATCTAGCCACATAGTGTTGAATTTCATTCTCTTTTTAGTACAATTTGTAGTTCATGGAACTGACATTGGTAGAGGGGGAATGTCCTTGTTCTTTCAGGGGTAACATTTCCAAAAGTCTAAGGGACCTCTCAGTTCCTTTTATCATTTTGGCTGTTATGTCCCTGTTATGCAGCATTTTGAATGAATCATGTGAGATTCTGTATTGTCTGCTATTGGAAAAGCAGGGATCATTTGACTTTCTCTTTTCTCTGTTATAGAGGCCTTTATCTCCATAATTAGCAGGATTAGCCTAGCCTTCTAGGCTTTTTTTTATTATTTTTTGCCCTAACAAGTCATTTAGGTTGTTATTTAAAAGCAATAAACTCGTAATTGTTGTTCGGTGATGGATGTGTTTCTTGAATGATGGCAGCCAAAGTAACAAGAATCTGATAAATCTTGGCCACAAATCTTGTTTCTGCAGTTCTCATAGTGAATAGTTAGATTTAAAGTTTTTAGAATTATAAATTCCTCCTCCCCCCCCCTTTTTATTGGTTCTCAACTTGTTTCTTTTGTATACTGCTTTTTTAAGCTGCTTTGTGTAACATTCAGATCTGAACAAGTTACACATTTTTCAAAGTGGGTAGGCACTATTCAAAAGTTACTTCAGCAAAATAAATGTACAAGTATTATTTAATATTTTAGTGATTGTTTTCTTTTAACAGTATCAAATCTTTCCATATTGATCTTGAAGCTTTGAGTATGTCATCTTCCTTTTCCACAACCAAGTTATTTTCTTGTTAGAAAGGAAACTAGCTGTCACAGATATCAGCCATTGTAGTTTAATCTGATTAATTTATCAATATATGCATCTTGGAGAAAGGTTACCAGTTACCTAGGAAAAAAAAAAAAAACTGTTTTGATAAGTGTTCTTTTGTTTTCTTGTTTTTTTTGCAGTTTGCAGATCCCTATCTTCTTATCTAAAAACAGTTCTGCGATTATGTCCTGTATTGTCTAAGTCAGAATCTTTCTATTCTCTGAAAAAACACCAAATTATTTTTGTGAGCTTTAAAAGTCATTACAGTTGTTTATTTTACTAATAAAATGTATTGCTTTGGATGTCTAACTCGGCTTAAAGGTGCCTGGGTGCACCTGTACAGAACAAATACAAACTTAAAGCCTTTCTTCAGAGCAGCAGCCTTGCTGATTTTTGGAAGTTCTCATCAGGGAAAACTTTTATCACCACCTTTGTCAGGTACCTTGCTGTGCAGTGTATATTGAAAAGCAATATTCGTTCATCTGTTGAAAATACACACATTGGTCAGATTTTACACAGGGAAGATGACTTTGTCCCTGAAACCTGCTTGGAGGAAAGAGTGCGTTTCCTATTTCAAATAAAAGCGCTTTCTTTTGAATGAAGCAGCAATCTCTGTAATACTTTGAACCAATATACATGCATAGTTACTGAATAGGTGGAAAATTCTTGCCCTTGCAAAATCAAAGAACACAGAGCTGGAATTCTGCAAAATCAAAGTGAAGTTGCCAGAAAGCCAGTTGCAGAGGTTATTAAAAGCCAGTAGCAGCAGGGCTCCAGTGTGTCGCTCCCAATTATCTGCATTTATATTTCCATAGGCTCAGGTTATGGAGTATGAAGATAGATTCTGTGCTTTTCTCAGTTTACAGGGAACTTCTGGGGAGGCAAGGAGCAGGAAATTTGACCTGTAAGGAAAACACTGTTGTTCATGCAGCCTAAATATTTATTACTTTGATCAAAGTTGTAAGTCTGGTCCATCTACATAGCCCACTAACTATGAAGAAGTTGCTCAGTCTGTACAGTGTGCTGAACCAGACAAGCATATACAGTCCATCAAGTTAAATCTTTGCCCTTAATCTGTTGTAAATCCTTACCAGATGGTGGCCTAGAGAGAACTTTAGGTAGCTACTGCAAACAAAATGAATGGCAAAGAATAGCTGCAGTGGCATAAACAATGCACTACAGAAGTTTCAGTGTCTTAAGAAAATGACAGAATGCAGTTTCAGTGTGTGGTACTTCTTCAAAGCTTTCTACTTGACTTTGTTTGCATGATATATGCAAATTTATTTCAGACTCCTAAGCAGAGAATTTTTTCTAAAGGCATCTCTCTTTTTGTTCTTTTTCCAATACTTCAACAAGAACAGAAGTTTCTTTGTAGCAAAGAAGAACCAGTCCCTGCAAAGATTATTTTCAAAGGAGAGATCTTTCATTCTAGGTGTCCCATAACAATTAATGTTTTGGCTATTTCTTTTTCTTTAAACCTTTTTCTGGTCCAACTCTTTCATGTTTTGTCTTCATGCTGATGGAAGGTGGAAAGTGCCTAAACAGAAAATGTGACTACTGCACTAAAGGAATAAACCTAGTCTTGGGTAGCTGCAGTGTGTGAGGATTTTCTGTAGAAGACTTGCATTATCTATTTGGTCTTCCTGACTAATAACAACCTTGAGGAAGCTAATTATAAAACTTCCATTCTTTCAACTACCGTTTCAGAAAATTAGGGAGCTTTTTGTACGTGTGAAAGAAGTTCATTGATCATTACTATTATCTGATCCACTGCTGTATAATTTCTTCATTGGAATGGTGATATTTTCTGTCAGGAGGGTTAATTTCATGTCCCTGCTATTGTAGCCTGCTCCCTTGGCAGCAGTTGCTGCTCCGCAATTTCACATCTCCAGTAATTGCACTTCACTTAGCTCCCTATTCTCTGATTAAAGTGCACCCTGTTTAGATGACTCCTACAGTTTCCTATCATGCTCATAGCTGTTCATCTCCTTGTCCTGTTTCCTATTGCAGCTCTATCCCTCTCTCACATTACCCCTCTTTGCACCCAGTATAACCTGAGACTCATTTCTAGGCAGTCTCGTAGCTCATCCTTTAAACTATGATTAAAGCAGTGCATGCTCCAAGTCTGCTGTGACCTTAAATGCACTTACCTTGTATTTGCCTCTTGTTTCATTTTATGTGTTGCTGGAGGCAGGGCCAGAGTATTCTAGGATAAGCTGGAAATGTAGAGTATTTCTTTTGCTTTTAATCACTCTAACTGGAGAAAGAGTCAGTGAGAATGGAAGATGGTCATGCTGGGGAGAGGAAATAGCATAGTAAAGGCAGAAGAGGGTGAAAGGGCAGATTACCATAGCAGATGAGAAGTAAAAATGCTTCAGCAATTTAGTATGCATTTGTCATGTTTAACCTCCATTCAAACAAGTTCTCCTAGCCTTTGTTAGAATAACAGGTTCTGGGACATCATTTTGCGTGTCAGCAGGGAGGAACAATTGCCAGGCTCCTTTTTTTCCTTACGCAAAGAAATGGCTGATGGTCTAAGATTTTGGGTTTTGAACATGAGGTTCAAGTATTTCTTTAATGCAGATGAATAAACATGCAGTTGAACAGAGAATTTTCTTTTACCATCTCTGTAATACAAGTAGGTGGTCTTATGCGAGAGCTTCAGAGCAGGGGGAGTGGAGACGCAGCTCAGGAGTTCTGCTCGGAGAGAAGAGGGACCCGCTGTTCTCCAGAGAGAGGCAAAGGATGGAAGCTGAAGCAATTTGATGTTTCTGGTAACTCAGAGAAGAAAACCTGGGAATTGCATAGGGAGAAAACTTCTTCCCTCAACATTTTGGCAAGCTGTCAGAGAAGGCCAATTTTTCCCCTCTTAGTTCGGAGACAGGGATTGTGGCCCCAGTCTGCCTGAAGGAGACCTTGTAAAGAAGGGAGTGAACTCTTCTGACCATTAATAGAGCTCTTAAACAGCTTGAATTTGGAGGTGGAGAGGAATGATATAGATTGTAGAAGGGAATGCATGGACTAGACTCCTCATCTGTAGGCTGAAGTGGTCTCCTATTGTGCAATAAGTGGGAAGACCTCCTCAGCTCTGAGACTTCCCATCTGGCCTACAGAGTGAGTTTCCTTCTTGCTCTGTGGAAGGAGGCAAGGATCCTCCTCATGGGGTGAGCAACGCAACAGGACCCACTCTGCGCTCTCTGCATTAATGTGCATGTTGGATTCTTCTGCCGTCAACGTGACTGAGCTCCCACCTAGCTCTGCAGTAGAACTGGAGCCGAATGATAGCTCTAGGATTAGGGACAGTATGAGCAGAAGCATTAAGTAATTATGTGGCAGTAAAGGGCAGGAGCCTAGGTCACCTGCTGGAGGAGACACCTCTTCAATGGGTGTTAAATCTGACCATAGATTAAAGTTAATGGCAAGAGGCTTTCTAAGTTTGGGGGGTAGCAACCAAAGCCACACTGAAGTCAAATGAAGCATTTTAAAATATCATTAAACTGAACTTAAGTAAAACTTGTTCTAAGATGCCCAAAAGATTTTGTTGTCTCTGAGGAATCTGAACTACATGCCATACAGCTTTTCTGGTGTACGTTTTTACAGGACTTGCAGTTGTTTATACATCTAAGTCATAATTAGAGAGGAAAAAAAACAAGCTTGAAACCATTTTAACTCATTAATTTCAGACTAATAGATAGTTTCCAATATTGCTATTTATTTAGGACACTAAATGTGGTCAAACTGACCCATATTCAGAGAAACACTGAACTGTTAAGTGTGTGCATAGTCTGTTGACTCTATAATAGGTGAAGGGAAATGGGATGAAATACTGTGATGTGAGTTAGAATGAGATGGTATTAAAATGATTATTAACTTATGTGTATTATCTATTTAATTCTCCACTGCTGTTACAAAGATCTCCATTCAGTATGAGTTGAATGCTTCAGTCCTGGTAGTTACTGGTTTGCTTGAAGGCTTTTTCATAATAAAAGCGTAATATGTTGTATTATGCATAAAAGGATAAATTAATTTCAGTTATAATTTGAATAATACTGGAGTTACACTATGACTGAACTGACTCAGTGGAATTGTTTGAGTGAAGATCAAGTGTAGCATTCCCAAAGGTTTTATTCCAACTGTTTTCCTGTCACCTAGATTTGAAAAGCTTTCTTGGCAGATTTTATAACTAATTTATCTTGGTACTTAATAGCCAGACAGCTTATTTTTAAAACTCTATTTTTGCTATTCCTTTCTGTAAAGTGGTTCTAAGAAGGAAGCCTAGTGGTGACCTCATTTTCTTGCCTGAGTAATACAATATGGAGTGTGTTTGCACAGTACTCATGCTATCAAGCAGTTGGTGATGATGTTTTCTTAACGGAGCTCCTCAGGGAGGTGCTTAGTATTTCGCCACAAATTGCACTGGTAAATTAACAGTTCATCTGGCTAGTTAGTTTTACTAGGCCAGATGGCATTTTGCATGTGCGATGAGAGCAAGAAGGAGACAGAGTAAAGCAGTAATGTAATTAGCCTTGTAAATGAGCCTCACAAGGTAAATCTGTTTAACCCTAGTGATAAAATGTGCTCTGCTCTAAAGCCTTGGATTACTGGTCCTCTGAAACAATGTGTGCAGCTGGCCAATCACAGATTTGAGAAGTAATCCAGTTAATTTGGAAATAGAGGACACCACTCTTTGTCTACACCTGCCTAGCCTTTTTATATTTGAAAGGGAAATCGGACTCGAGGTGGTGAATCAGCTATGAGGTACTCTGCCAGTAATGCAGAATAGAGTCGTGGGGAGTTACCTTAGTTCAAGTTTAAATAAAAACTTATTTTAATACTGGAGCTGTTCTAGCTAAGGAAGAAAGGAGATCCATAAAAGCAAACCAAGATCTCGGGAAGAGGAGTGAATTAAATGCTAGCTGAGGTGTCTCCTCCCTGTGCTACAGTGAGCAGTGTCACAACCTGATGCTTGTGTTTGCATGGCAAATGTGTTGAAGGTTTTGTCAATAACAAAAATTAGCTTTCTTACGTGCCTCCTGGTGATGTTTTCATTTCCCTATTAAATAATTTATTTTTAAATAAACAGTAAGCATAATTATAGAATATTTTAGAATAATTTAGATTCAAAGGGACCTCTGGAGGTCTTGTCATCCAAATCCTTCTCAAAGCCAGGCCAGCTTCAAAGCTAGATACAATGTGGAAGTTAGGTTGCTTAGGACTTTTCCTTAGCTTCTCTGGGCAACTGGCACCAGTATTTGACTACCTTCACACAGCAGGTTGGTGCCAGCTTATGCAGCTGAGGATCGTAGAAGCTATTTCCTTTTCCTCCTTCCCATCAAATTTTGATTTAAATTTGTAGAAGTAGCTCTCTAGTGACTCTTCTGCAGTGTATTATTATACAATGCTAAATGGTTGAATGAATATGTAAACCCAGGGTTGTTTTTTTAGCCCTTTTCCTATTGTTAAAAGACATCTAGCTGTAGAGAAAATTCATTGCATTATATATCCTGTGCACCAAATGTTTCTTAAACTTACTCATTTGGGAGGTATATAGATTTAAACAAAAAGAAGAAAGAAATTTGATTTCTGCTGAAGAAATTGCCTAACACAGTTGGTGCAAATTACACTTTTTGAGTTTGTGCAACACTGCCTCATTTGATTACATACTTTGCTGCTGAACCCCCCCTGCGAAATGCCCATGCTGTGAGGTACCATGGCCTCCCTCTGCCCTCGATGCAGGGAGGACTTGGCTGGTCCCTGTGTGTGAGACACCTGAGACACCTGTGGATCAGGTGTGTGTTGCCCGTGAGGTTGTGTGCCCTTTCTTTCAGTGATCTCTTGATATTCAAGATGCTTAATAGCAGTGCTTCAGAATATTTGCAAGGATTGTAACTCTTCTGTTCTTACAGAATGGCTATTTTACATATGTTTTAGTCTGATTTCTGCTAGTGAGGGATTCAGCCTTATCTTCTAGCATGTGTATAGTCTTCCCAAACTGAGGTTGCCTCACTACAGAGAGTCCTTGGTCATCTACTGTTAGCATCCTTTCTGCATCTTAGAATACACTTCCCTTCTGTTGATGACTTGTGGCTTGACAGTCCTGTGATATGTTAACAGATTATTTTTCTTTTTTAATTTACAGTCTTGGTGGCTACAGTTCTTTGCGTGTTTTATTTCCTTCAAAACAGTTTTCTGTGAGGATTTCTCACAACCAGAGTTTGTTCAAACTACAGATCTGTCAAGTAAATATTCCTTTGGGGTGGGAGATGGAGTAGAAGACCAGAGGAGCTATTTGCTTGGGTGGTTATTATTGTGAGACTTGTGTAGAACTAGAGGAGCAGAGTAAGATCACATCCCCTGTGAACTCACTGAACATATTTCATGAGTGCTACAACTTGTTAGAGGGTTTGGATTTTGTTTTAGGTGGTAAATAACTATTTTTGAATCTGTGGGTCCTTTTTTGATGCACAGGACGGGTAACTTCAGGTTTCCTCAAAAAAGTCCTGTGCCAGTCTAGTGATAGGGCAGTAGCACCACCAAGCCCAGCTCTGTACGAACATGATGGGCGGGGGGACAGAGTGCTCCCACCTAATCCGCTCCTTTTCCCCAATAGGAGGCGAGAGGCTCAGTCAGTCATCTCTCCCAAATGCCCAGATGTTGCTTCTTTGCTCCATCCTAGGCTGTGTATGACTCGGACCTGCTGATGCCCCCTCTGTGGCAGAGGGTTTGCAGAGCTGCAGGGGCCCTTTTGAAGTGCAGGGTCTCACAGGCATGGCCAGGAGCCACAGTTGCCAGCATTGCCATCAGTGTTAATGAAGGCTCTGTAAGGGCAGGCTGGTAGTGTCCCAAAACTGGGATCCCTTCTTTGCAGCTTCTGGGATTTACTGAAAGAAACTAGTGTGGTGAAATGTTATTTGTAATGTTAAGTGGCACTATTTGTGTTAAGCCCTTACTTTATTTTTTAGTGGTGGCTGTACTATGTCTATATTGTGAATGAGGTAGAAATGAGCTTGTTGGATGGAGCTGCATTCACAGTAACTTGGCATGTCTTAGGCTTCCTGATTTGTTTTGGCTGTGTTCCATACTCTCATACAAGATCTGTTGGTCCCAGAGAGAGCACAAGTTTGCTTGATAAGAAGAGAAATTAGGGTAATGTTGGAAAGATAAGGACCTTCTTCCTTGTACCATTCAGTCAAGAAGTTACTGTTAATATACTGATTTTGCACATTATGTATATAATTTCATATCTATGCACCTGTCATAAACATGATGAAGCAAAACTGCTACCCAGATCTGTCCAGGTGATTTGATAAACTCATGATGAACTTTTCAAATATAATGCTTAATATACAGAGGGTGACCTTGAAAAACCTTTACTGCATTTCAGTGGGAACTGATTAACAGTACTAATAACCTGGTTATCTTCCAGGTTTCTCATAAAATATACAGTTAAATTGAAAATGTTGGTACTAAACAAGTTTATGGAAACACTAATGTGCTTGCCTATCCTGTTGATGTTTGTTCTTAATTTCATCGTGCCTATTTAAAGGTAGAATTCACACCAACCTCTCTCCCCATGTTTTCTAATTTGTACAGTTTAAAACTCTGGAATATTCTTGCTTATTTTCAGATCTCATCAGAAAACTAGCACAGCAGAAGTTTGGGAATACACAGGGCGATTATCAAAAGGTAAATTGTTTATGTATATCTGCATAAAATAACAGAAGTATTGACTTTGAAATTCAGGGTTTTTTTTACCTGAAGTAGCAAATAATATTTTAAACCTAGAACAACTAGATGCAAGAGTGAAATTTGTAACAAGTTTGATGGTTTCATATAAAACTTGGAACCAAAACCTTTCAAGAGGAGTAACAAAGGAAATTTCATAAGCCAGTCTAAAGGAACTCTGTGCATAATTAAAGTTCCATTATAAACTCCAGCTGTAATTTGATTGTAGTGTCTGTTGCACAAAGATTGAAGGCTCTTAGATAAAAGCAATATTTTTCAGCACAAAAATTGCTTAAAGAGAGAGTTCTCATGTGGCTCAGTTCTCATGTGGCTTTCGGCTACTGCCCTCTAAAAGCTGAATTCATATGCTGGTTCTGATGCCTTTGTAAAACTGAGTTTCCATAGCCTGCTATCAAGTATATTTTAGTTTATGTAATGTGCAAATTCATATCAAGTACATTTTCCATTCTCTCTTTAGGTTTGTGATTATCCTGTAACAGTTGAAATTCTCATGATATCTGATAGCAGGAGAAGGCAGAATCTAGCATGGATGTAATTTTAGGGCTTTCTCAAGGACAGTACCCCCATCCTTCAGGCAGTGCCGCTGGTCGAGGTCCTGCAGTAGGAACATTAAGCAGGACCAAACAATGGACAAGTTACTTGGTGTGAGCTATTTGCTTGCAGTCCCTTCAATATGCTGTACATGTCAGGTAGACGATTATGGAATTTGGTATACAGTCACTAAGCTCTTGCCTTGGATCAGGATAACCTGAATAATCTTGGGATTTGAAAGTGGAAGGCCTTGGGCTACCATGTTCTTCTGATAACCAGCCTATCACTCCAGTAGTTTGATGTCCTCTTCATGACATCCGAGTGCATGGGCCTTGTCCTCATGCTGTGTCAAGACTTTTCCTAATCATGTGTGCTTGTTTGGTGAGGCTTTGTGATAGTGATGCATCACAGTTTGTGTCTGCCCACCTCAGGTGGGACGGAGGATAAGTTGGTTGGCAGAGTCTTTGGACAAAACTATTAGACCATATGTACTATCCAGTACTGTGAGTATAATACTGTAGTAACTAGTACAAAAGTCGTGGGAACTTTGAGACCAGTGAAAGCTATAATCTTGTGTAGTAAAAGCACTTGTTAAACTACTGTATGAGTATAGAGTGGCAAATACAATATTGGCTTTACTTAAGAAAAGTGGCAGGCCATTTACAGGTCCGAGTTCTGACATGAATACAATGCAACACTTTAAAACAAATTTGAAAAAAGAAAATACTTCAGAACATAAAAAGTGCATCATAAGACTGAAGCATCAGTGAGAGGTGGCCATAAGGAGATAAATATGTTTGTAGAGGTAAGTATGGTTGCAAATGTATCATTTGAGGAATTTCTAATGTGGATAGGGAAATAAGAATGTCACTGTAGGGTGCTGATAAGTAATTGGAAATGTTGCATGTGGTTTTGGTCACTTAGATTCAGGAAGAATGAACTCAGACTAGGACATATTCAGAGAATATCTGTTAGGATGATTTTGGAAATAAAGTTTTTAAGAGGACACTGGAAGAGTTTGCTTAGCTTAAGTGAAAAATTGAAGAGGGGATGTGATTACTCATTATATATGTGGAGGGGAAACACCAGGAAGAAAGGACAACTATTTGGGCAAAAGATGGTATTAGCATAGAAAGAAAAGGGCAGAAACAGGCCATGTGTAAATACATGTCAGAGGAACAGACTTGCTAACTCACTGACTGCTAGGAACAACCCTTCAATAGCGAGAACAAGAAATTTAACTGCATTTAATATTTATTCTGTTAAATTTCTGCTGTCATTTCTCCTTATCATTTTACTTATTTGTTGGATTGTGCGAGTGATCCAGGAGGCCTTTCTCAATGGGACTGCACCGTAGCTGCTTTCACAGCCTCTGTCAGGGATAGAAATCTGCTGGGATGAGCTGGCAGCTGAGTGCAGCTGCTGTGCGTCCTCCAAGGCAGACAGCTCGCTGCTGCTGCCCTGCTTAGTGCTGCTGGGTCACGTGCTTGCTTAAAACAGTCAGAATCATACTTGGTACCATATTTTTATATGAGAATATTTATATTCCTCCCATAAAAGTATGATACCAAATATGATTTTTGAATGTCTTAATTATATTGTACAGTAGAAGTTTCATAAAGATATATGTGATACTTGAGAAAAATATCTCCTAAAACTTGGTAAAACTTCTGATTCTCACACATTAACACATCAGACTTTGGGTTGAGGGTTCTCTCAGTTTTTCGCTATTCTGCTTCCCTTTTCTCTTCCACTTATAAGAAAAGGGAAATTGTTATGAGGTGTGAACTTGTCATATAGAGATGAATGGGAAAAATGCAATAAATTCTATTTTTATTGTGAAAGCAAAGGGAAATGAGGCTCTTCTGAAATTCCTGTCATTGAAAACTGTGCTTTCATTTTTTTTTTTCTGAAAATACAGATGAGGAAATCAGTTAGGAACCTGCTAAATAGACTTCTTAGGTCTTTCTTGAATGCCTTTTCTTTGTTACTTTTGAATAATTCAAAGGAAACCCCTATGTAATTTCTTAAAAGTGTAGGTGAATTTTGTATGTAATATGTTTTAAAAACTGCTGTGTGTTCCAAAACTGCTGTTGGAACAGCTCATCCTTATGCCAAAATAAAATTAGAATTACAAAGTTAGTCAGGAGTATAATGGAACAGTTATGACAGGTGGATTTCACAAAGAAATTGTTAAACTGCAAAGTAATTCAATCTCTGGCCTTCTCTTCTGTGAGATGTCTTGGGAATTATAAGAAACAGATTTTCAGTACAGAAATAATTGGTCTTTTGTTGCTTTAAGTTGGAAATATTTATGTTGGACAAATCCTAGATTCCTTTCACTTACCAAGCAAACCAGAAATCCTCTGCTATATATTTTATTGTGAATAATTTTCCTTACTTAGTGGCGCTTCTATGTGTTATTTTACTTTAGTAGCTTTTTATTTTTTTATTATTATTATTTCTGTATTTTTAATTTTCAGTTACAGTTAATTGTTCATTGCTCTCATGATTTGTTTTTGTGCGTGCTGCCTGTGCATTGTACACATTCTCCGTCTGTTTTGACTTCCACAGCCAGAAAATGTTGTCCTGACTCTTCAGGTAATGTCTTACGGTGTATCTGGTAGATGTATAGCTTTGAAAAAAACCTAACATCTATATGCACTACTCCTATTAAAACATCCATAACCGGTTTTAATGTTATTTTAAATAGTGTTTTTTCATCTAACGTATTTTAAAATCTATGCTGACCAAAAATTTCTTAAGGGCTCAGTTAACTAGRAAAGAGAATAAGTATATTTTTTTGTGGGTTACTATGTAATTATTTTGCAAAATCTAGCCAAATTCTACTGCCAAAGCATCTAATTCATATTCTTCAGAAGGCATAACAGTTATTAAGCAGCGGTTAATAATAAAACTAGGCTTCACCCCAGAATTGGTAATTAGGTCAGAAATTTGCAGCTCTGCTAATGGTGATGGCTGCTGTACTTGGATCAGCTGGTCATGAGGGATTGTGAGGAAGGGCGTCGGGAAGGCTGGAACTGGAGCACGATCCAGAGCTTGTGAGGAACCAAAGCCCATTTAGCAGGATGATGTGCTGCCTTCGTGGCGTCTGACTACTGCCAGGTTGCCCCTGCGCTGGCAGGTGTGTGAAGCGAAGGGACTGGGGCTGGCAGACTGGCCGCTGGGCCCCCGGTGCCCGTGCTGCTGCCGGCGGAGACGCCAGCAAGGCTGTCGCGTTGCCCCAGCCTGCTTTGTGCTTTCATGCTCTTGACAGCCGTCTTCTAGTTGCTGCTGTTTTATTATTTGGCAACAGAATAAGTGTTTTTACCTGAGATGGCTGAAAATCCACTCCTTTCTTTTCCAGTCCTTGAGTAGTGTTGCTTTCTGGAGAAAACTCCACCAGCGCAATCTGTGTCCCAGTGAAGACCTTCCCTTTACTGTTCATAATAATCTCTCTGCCCATAACTGCATAAACGAGTGACCCCCACCCTGGCGAAGTACTGCTCTAGTCAGGCTTGCTGGAACCAGACATGAGAAACAATAGATCTGTGGTCCGGGAAATCCAGTGTGTTCATTTCTAATCTGTTTCAGTTGCATCAGTTTGCATTCATTTCCTTTGAGCATATTTCTCTCTTAGAATTCATTCCTGCAGTTTGCCTATCTAATATTCTAGTTAAATAATTATTAGCTATCAGTATCTACAATGTTATGTATCTTTTTGTTAGAAAAATTGTTGATTATTGAAAAAGCACCAAGTCCATAACCTCAGTAACTTAGTAGATGCTTTAGTCTTTAATATGATTTTTTTTCTTAATTATTTCCTCTATATTGATTGCAGTTACTGTGTGATATCTATTACCACTATTTTTGTCTGAATTACAGGCCATCTACTATGAAATCGGTTTTATAGTCTCCGCAGCCTTGGGACTGCTATTTATTTTGTTACTGCCTCTTGTGGGACTTTGCTTCTGTATGTGTCGTTGCTGTGACAACTGTGGTGGGGAAATGCATCAAAGACAGAAGAAAAATGCTGACTGTCAGAGGAGCTGTTTTGCAACATTTCTTTTTGTTGCTTCTTTAATAATAAGGCAAGTGTAATAAAGAGAACAATTCTAAGATTGGTATAGCCCTAATTTTGCAGTGTTACATGACATAATGTTTCATTTACTGTATTAGCCTGCAGGTGCAGAAATTATTTTTTTAGACTAATATACATGCTTATTAAAGAAAATATGACTGCATTATAAAAATGCTACTGTTGATGTTCAGTGGTCATTATATACTTTCTTGAGAGGCTTTGAGTTGTGAAACATGAAATATTATTAAACTAGAGTTTAGCAAATGAGGCTTTTGCCAGTATTGAAATGGCAATTAGATTGTTACGTTAAACTCATGAGCAGAAGATACTGTGTTTTGTGTTCAATTACCATTCCACAGAGTATTTAGGGTACAAGGTACTGTTTTGTTCTTGATAGTGTAGTGGTGGTGAGAAAAGCAATTCTGTGTGACCTCCTTGTGTATTTTTTTTTTTGTCCTTCAGGTTTCTTGTATGTTCAAAATAAGGGGTTTTCTTCTGGACACCGATTGAGTTGTTTAAACCATGTGTGCACTCACTGTAAATTACTTGAGTTTGGAGATGTTTTTGCACTAGTAGTATTAAGAGCACACCATGTTCTGTCCTGGGTGTATAATGGTCGATTTGTTCTTCACACTCCATAGTTTTGCTCAGCTATGATGGCTCAGGGCAGTGCTCCTGCTGTTTTATCCACACTGTTGGGTTTAGTTTAGTTTTGTTATCCCATTGATGGTTCAAAATACATTGTTTGCTCTTATTTTTTTTCTATTTTCCATCTTCAACTTTGGTTCTTCACCTGCCTACTTTCTTAGTTTGTGATTATTCTTCAACAAAATGTTGTCTTTTGATCTGTAATGTATGAATGTTCAGTCAAGTGAGACTTGCTTTGTCACTTCACTGTAACCCAGACTTTCTGGTTTTTGACTACTTTCTGTCATGACAAATTGAGGCCTTTCTTATGCTCAAATGTAGACATGCTAATATCAAATATAGGATCATGTTCTTCTCTCTAAGTCATCGCTAACAAACATGTCAAGTAGTCTGAAGACCAGAAAACCGAATGGTATAGATTGGTAGTAGATATATCCCTGCTATGATGACAGGACAGAAGTTCTTCCAAGTACAGTAGTGCCTCAGAGAAAGCAAGTTATGTACCTGTCAGCATCCTGAAGCTGAAGGTAGTTCACAGAGCTTGCCAGGGACTTCTACATCATGTTTTAGGACACTACGTTCTGGTTATATTTGATGATGGATGTTATCTGTTAGTAGAAAGTGGATTAAGATGTCTTCCTCCTTGTTGGTTTCTTTAACTTGGACATGTGCTGTCAGCTATTCCTGTGGTCTTAAGCATACCCACAATTGGCAGGTGCATCTCCCCAAATCATAAATGGGAGATCTGTGATCCTTTCCCTAGAACATGCCTGGGAAGGACTAGGAAAATTGCCTCTGGAACTCATCCTTTTTTGTTTTGTATAAGTCATCTAGAAGGAGTATCAGACCTTTTACTGGAGGGGTTGGCCTGAGCTCTGTCCGCAGCTTCCCACAGGCGGAGATAATCTTCTATGACTTCCTAAGTCGCTAATGCTGCAAGTGCTGTGCAAAGCAAGGTGGGACTTTACACCACTAGTATTACTGACCCCAGCCCGAGTGAGGCAGGCCTGGTTCCTGGATCACATCAGTGCAAAGCAGAACTCTGCTGCCCTTCTGAGATCATCTTTCACAGGGAGGAGAAGATGCCATGCCCGGATCTATTTAAACTCGTGACAGCTTGCTTGCTACTGCTCTGAAATGCAAAAGGACAGGCTACTTGGTAGCCATTGCCTCAGCAAAAAAAAAAATGGAGGCAACCTGAAATTTTCTTGTAACTGTTTCTCTGCATGATAAGATTACTAGAGGAAAGACACTGAGCTTGCACTAGATTGTGCATATAGCCAATATCCCCTGAAGACTGTAGTTACAGGGGGATGGCCTACTTTTCTGTGTTTCAGCATGCAAGTTCACACTGAGATATATATACTGTTAATGTAGATTTTAGAAGAAGATTTTAGTTAGTAGAACATGATTTCTTCTCACTTTTCCACTGATAGAATGCTCTTATTATTGGGATAAGTTCATAATATTAAGTTGATTAGAAAGATGTGTAAAGGATGTATAAAGATGACAGCTTAAAAAAAAAAGTTCTCCCTAAATCTCTGCTTTCTGAAGGAACAGGATAATTGCTAGGTATGCTTTTCTCAAGGAGAGATATAAGGAAACAGGTCAACAGTCTTGTGATTATGTACACGGTTGTTTATCTTAAAGTGAATAGGCCTTAAGCATATATTTTTCCAGTAGATGTATTTCTGTTTTAAAATGTTTCTTTTGGTAGATTGAGTCAGAAATACATGTAGCGTTTCTTGTAATTAACAGTTCTGGTATAGGAATATTGTTTTCATGCAAAGTAGGATTCTGTTGCTAAAGAGCACAGGATGTAAATACATTCTACCTAAGTTGTGTCCATATCAAATCAGCCTACTTAGCTAAATTTATTATTAAAATGATTATGTGCTTTTCTTCAGAGGTTCACTGATAGTTGAGGGACAGAGACCTACTATTTCACTTTATTTCCTAGTCATCTGCAAGCTTAGGCAAATGCACATTTTCTCTGCGGAAGGAATGTAACTTTATTAATTCTTCTGCATCATAAGAACAAGGGAGGGGCATTTTGTTCTAAGAAACTGTACATTGCAATACCAATTTTAATACTGTTCACAGAAAGTGTCTTTGCTTTTAGGTGGAAAAGCACACAGCCAGTTTTCTGTCCTTCCAAGTGAGCTTGTGTTGCAAGCTCTTTTTTGAAGTTATGGATGTTACTATGTATGAAGTGCCTATTAGCTAGGGAAAGCTATGTCCAAAGGAGAAGAAATTATATTTGGTATCTTGCAAGTACCTCATTCAGGCATCGTAGAGGGTCTCTTGGGTATTGTTGAGAATCTGGGAACCAGCATCAGTTAAAGGAATTGGTGAAAAGGTTTGTACAGAAAACCCATTATTTTTTTAAATTCATTTTTCTAGTAGTGAGGAGAGTGGCATTTCCCCAGTATGTAGATCTGTTCAGTGTTTATGTACTGTGATTTGAAATTTCTGCAAACACAGCGAAACAAAAAGCTTAGGTCTGCTGCCCCCTTCCCCCCCGCAACTGGTTTAATAAAATTTACATCAAATTGTGAAATCTCACAATAATTTGCATATGGAATATCTCACTCCTGGGGAGACTGTTTGTCTCATCTGTTGTAGGAAAGGCATGTCCTTTTTAGTACTGCTTTATTCCTTTCTCCTTGTAGCCGCTTATTGAGCGTTGGCTCGAGGTTCAGTTATAGAATGAATAGAACTTTCCTCTCTGATGTTGTGTATTTGCTTAGCCACATTCAGAATATAGGCGTGCTTGTTTTGAGTGCACTGTCTGTTTAAAGCATCTCCCATATCTTGTTTCCTCCCGCTCCTTCCATTTAGCAGACTGAAGAGAAAAATGATCATGCTCAAATCTTACAAAGTGCCGTTTTGTTGGATTGCAATTGACCTTTCTGGTCGGTCAGCATAACGCTGAGAAGATAGAAAAACTCTGACTGTCCAAAGAACAAAGAGGATGTTATAAACTCGGGCCCCAGAGTGACATATGGATATTTACTTTTCTTGATGGTTTGAGCTATTTTGTTTTTCACTGTTAAAAAAATAAAAAAAAAAATTTTTTTTTCTTTGACTACCTTGATAGAAAAAATGTTTTCAAAACAACTGCCATCACTATAGGCTGAAAAGAAATAATATATTGCATGTGTCCAAAATGCAGATAGCTTATTTTTGTTAAAAGCTGCTCAGTTTCTTGGAACTTTTTGCTTTTAAGTTCCCTTTCCTTGGGTAGTAGCTGATGATAATGGATCCTTAAGGAGCGTTTGGCCTTAATGGAAACAAAACTATGCCCTTTGTTAGTTAAGTAAACAGTGAGAAAAGTGGGTGCTGGTGCCCCTTCTTTCGATAGTGACTTCTGGGAAAGTAGATGATAGCCTGCTTTAAGGAAACAGTTGTGAAATTTTTGATTGAGAAACAATCTCTTGATGTCAAACTCTGTCGTCCTGTTCCTAATTCTACTTTAGGAGATTGAGAAAAATGTTAGCAATTCTAGAATGAAGTAATTCTGATAGACGAGTAGCATATAGTGTCATCAGCTTCTGTATCGTGCTCCCAAACCGGACCTCTTCTGCAGAGAGCATTTGTCAGAGTAGCAAAGATTTTTGTACTTGAGACTGGTCTTATTAGGAGGACAAGTCTTTACCTTGGTTGGGGAAGGTAAGAATGGGGAAAAACTGTCAAAATAAAGACAAGGTTAATTTCTGGACCCCTCATAAGAGGTGATGAGCCTTGTCAGGGTGTTTGCTCCTCTTTTGCTAGGATGTGCCTATTAAATTATTCTAGTTACCCATCTGCTCTCCACCATCTCGTTTCTCATTTGTATGGCTATATGATGGCTTCCTGCAAGCATACATTCTTGGAGCAAGAGTTATACTTACTGTATGTGTTTTGTCAAGTAGGGAGCCTGGTATGGGTTTTCTCCAAGTGCTTGGCTATTTAAAAATACTAGTGCTTAGGTCTTCTTTACCCCGACTGACAAAGTTTGTCAGTTTGGGAAGAGTATGGCACCATTTGTGTTAGTGGTCAATTCCCGTGTCCTGGCATTCGGATGGCCATAATGGCCTCTTCAGGATACTGCCTTTCTTGTTCCTAATTTTGTGCTGCTTTACTTAGTACAAACTGAGAAACTGAACACATGTGCTGTCCAGAAACTGCCTGCAACGCCACGAACTGCAGCCTGCCGGCGGTGTTTCCTGCTGCAGGTGCATCCTGCTCATGGCGTGTGCATCTCAACCGGCTCCCGGTCAGCATCTGAGCGAAGTGTGGGTTTAACCCATGAAGTGGGTTAAAGCCTCCTTTGAGGTTATTACCGCTGCATTCCTACATGAAGTTACCGTGTTGATCTTCTGGTGCCTGTAACTGTAGAAATTTTTATCTAACTGCATGTTTAGCCGTTGTGAATGTGAGAGATGTTTAAAGACAAAAATTCATCTTTCTATTTACCATAAGTCTATTTCTCCCCTGAACTAAACAAAGAAAGAAGTCTCCTGTATGCTGAGAGATTGTGAAAGCTTCTCATGGGGCTTATAATTACCTTTTTACTTAATGCTTGTGCAAATCTACCATGTTATGATTAGAATTGTGCAGTGGGAATGATCAAACAGAAAATTACCAGTGGTGCTGCTTGGTAATCTCTCTTGCTTTCCACCTTTTGCTTTACTATCAGCAAATGTTTATGTATTTTTAGAGTCAATAGGGACTATTCACGTGCTTTTAAAAGATATCTGTAATTATGTAAATGAATGGGGCCATTTTCAATAAATGTTGCTGAAGTTTTCAGATGTAAATCATTCCTTTTCATAGTTATTTAATGAGCATTTGCTTGTAGATATGTCAAGGTTAATGATACCTGTGAAAGAGGCTAACATTTTAGTCATTTATACCATTCACATAGGCTATACGCATTTTCTGACAGCATAAGTGCAAATCTCTAAGTAACTGTATGTTAATAATTTCTGAAGACTTCATTTTTTTTTATTTGTAGTACAATATTGGCCCATACAGCTAATTCCTCTACTCCACCTAGTGGTGAATATAAGAACTTGGAGTAAGAAAGAGAAAGTGTAAATTCATGGAGGCTTTTATTTTGATAATTTTGACTTTACTGTATTTTTTTTTCTGTTTTAAAATGTCAGAATGGGTACTAACAGTGATAAAGTAATATCCATTATTTGTATTTTTTGTAGTGTTGGAGTGCTTTGTGCATATGCTGCCAACCAGCACTTAACGAGTCAAGTTCGAGGGGCAAAGAAACTGGTTAACAGTAATTTTAAAGATCTGAAAATTTTCCTTAACGACACTCCAGCGGTAAAGAATTTTTTTTCTTTATGGTGTGTGTGTGTGTGTGTGAAGTATAAGTAAGAAATATTGCAGAAAATAATTATTTCTTTCTATTTGATATGAATCATACCTGCAGCATGCTGCGCTTTTTTTTTTTTTAATTCTTTGGGTGTCAATCTCATGAATTAGAGTAAAAAATGCAAGGTAAGAATTTTTCACATAATAAAAAATGTTTGAGTTATTCGGATGAATCAGCATACGTGGAAACTTGGATTCCTCATTGCACTCATGTTTCTTTGTCTTTTGAGCTTGTGTTCCTAGGACTGAGCTACAGTAATTTTTTTCTAGAAATGTTTTGACTGCATAAGATTCTTCTCTAAACATTTTGGGCCATAGTGAACAGGAAAGATTCTGTCCTTTCTAATTTCAGACTTTCCTTAAAGTTGTGGAAGGACTCCTCTGCATATTTTTTTGCATTAAAAAAAAAAAAAAAAAAGACTATGGAAGTCTTGTGTACTTTCCCCTATACAAATTTTACTCTTTCTAGATTGGGGGAAAAAAAGCCCTACTGTCCAGTTATGTTGTCTTTAATTAACTTGTTAGTACGGTATCTATGTGTTTTTCTTCGGTGTCACTGAAACTTGAAACAGAATTCACATGACTCTGTGGGATCCATGACTGTGGCCACGTCCCCATCACAGTAGCTTTGGGCTGCCATAACCTATGAGCTGTTTTTCTGCTGACAAAACTATATGAGAAGAGGAGGCATCTGGGGATTGTCATTAAATCTTTCCATATCTGGAGTTGTTCCCGTTACCATTATTCCTGTATGCATGGCATCGGGGCGGTCTGGTGATGCAGGTGTATGGCAGGAAGCAGTCGTGTCATGAGTCTTTGTCTTGAAATCTAGAGCCTTTCGTGAGTCTGCCTGACTCGGGGCACGGAAGGGAAGTTGGCATTGAAAAATGTAAACCAGTTGCGTCAGACGCCACTGGATTCCTCTTTGCAGCCTGCTGAGTGCTTGTGATAGGAAATGTCAAAGTAGAAAATTTTTTCTGTAAAAGTAACTATCTTAGAGAGAAAGTTTGATACTAGCTAAAAAGCAAACAAACACTGAATTTTTGAAATTAAAAGTAGTGTTAGGACTTGAATATTCTTCTCAATTATGTAGTGAGTTTTTAGTTTCTGTGCATGATTATTATGTTTTCCTTCTCAGGCTAGACATTTAATTGCAGAGTCATCAGATATATCTTATTTTTGACAGACAAGATACGTTTATATCATGTATAAGAATTTCTTGAGAATAAGAGAAAGCCTTCAGTTTCTTGCAAAAGCTGCAGAATCCAATTCATTGGCTATAAAACTCTGAAATCCTAGCTGGTGTCCAACTGTCCTTGTCTCATCAGGATGAGGTGTATAACATATAAGAGGATTTGAAAAAAGAAGTCACATGTTTAGAGTTCTTGTCATAGAAGATTTGCAGACTGTGCGAGTATTGAGTGATAACACTATTAGTTATACTGAATCGCATTTTGTCCATGACATTGCTGGAGACAAAGCAAAACTTGCAGCCCTACAAAGTATTAGTCCCCAGGTTAGCCTAGAAAACCAAAATAGCCCTACAACCTTCCTGGTAAGAAAGGCTCTTTTTTTCCCCCTCCTTTGTTAAAAAAGAGAATCTGCCCAATACTAAATTTGTCATTTAATGACATCTGCCATTCTGTTTTTTTTTTTTTTTTTTTTTTTTAATCCCACTGAAAACCTGAAAATACAAGCCATGCTTTTTGGTGCACATTTGAGTCACTTATTGGAACTGGAACCCCATTTGTCAACTGTATTAACCTCTACGTTCCTTTAGCTGAGTTGGGATTAGGATCATAGTACATTCTTTTAAACATGCAGAAATCCATGTAGGTTGCTGAATGTCTCTTCAAATACAGTAAAGCAAGATTTCCACTTAAGATGGCTTTTTGATAGCCTTTTGTCCAAAACCAGAAACTGGTGATAGCTAAGTCGGTGTTTTCTATTATTTCTGTTTCCTGGTGCAGCCCAAGTTGTGACTGGGCCAAATCCATTTGGGGGTAAAGAAACCCGTTTGCGTTAAGACAGCCCAGCCAGCTCCCTTCTGCAGTGGAGCCTTG
This sequence comes from Apteryx rowi, assembly GCF_003343035.1. Lineage (NCBI taxonomy): Eukaryota > Metazoa > Chordata > Aves > Apterygiformes > Apterygidae > Apteryx > Apteryx rowi. The sequence continues at coordinate 685,073 of NW_020450614.1, forward strand.
CAGAGGCTGCCCCCAGTGCGAGCTAACCTCATTGGTAGAATTGCATCAGAATTACCAGTCCATCAATTTGCTGCATGTCTCCCAATGAGAGAGGAACTAATACCCCTAGAAAATCAAATAGCAGAGACAGACGTGCAAAAACCTGTTATGACTGACCAACCTGAAGTCTTCATAAAGCCACAGTCCCTGCTACTTAACTATTTTGAGTTTAATCTTTTCCCAGTGATGTTCCAATTAAGTAGATTTCCCAATTAAATATCTCTTTGTATGTGCAGTTGTGCTGAGCAAGGATTTAAAATATTTTGTTAGCTGAAAACAGTAGAGTTCCAGGATTTGGGGGGTTTGCACAAATATTTGAATTGTTTCAAAGTGTGGTGATTTCTGTCTCATTATAAAAAAAACCTTTTTTTTCCAATTATTGTAAATAGCTTTTTTAAAAATTATCTTTTTTCAGCAAATTGACTACTTGGTAAGCAAGTACAATACAACCAAGGATAAAGCACTCTCCGACCTAAATAGTAAGTACTTTGATTTAAAAGCAGTTAATGATGTGTGTTTAAAACCTGTAATAAGATGATGCAAATAGCTCATAATGCAAAGTGAAATTTTAGTTATGAAAATATGGTTTATGAGAATATGGTTTTCAAGAAGAATTGCTGTTCTCAGTGGTAACTGCAACTAAAACCTAAGATTTTCTTCTCATAAAATGTGTCAGGATTGGTGTAATGCATACTATTTTCTGAAATATACTACAAGTGATTTAACAAAAGGCTTATAAGTCAGGCTAATATTTTATTTTCCTTTTTATAGATCGGTAACCAGTAGTACTTAATGCTTTTTTAGAATATTATTTTTCAGTTTTTAACTATGAAGACAAATGTCAAGGAACAAAGTCGCTAGCTGTTGCCACTGTTGCAATGACTGGTAACTCCCCTGTATTTGTTTTTGTTATTGTAACTTTATCCTCTACTCAGCTAGAAGTTGAGATAAAAATTTATCATCTTTCTGAAGCTGCTTAAGGTATTTGGCATTTCAGAATGAGCAACTGAAGAGCATGAGATAACAAAACTTGAAAAACAACTGCTGCACTTTGCTGCACTTTACCCTTCAGCACAGTTACGGTACAAGGCATCATCTTTTTAAACCTCTCAAAAACATACAAATTACTGAATTTTTTCAGAACTTACGCTTCACTTTTTAAAACAAATTATAATAAAAAAGGCAAACCATGTACAGTACAGTTAGAGTTCAAGGTGCATTGTTAGCATGTGTTAATGAACATGTTGACTCATGTACAGGTCTGCATTGCAGAATGAAGTGAAATGTAGAAATACCAAAACTAATTTTAAATAGTATTGCTGCTGGAAGAAAGCTATGTAATTATGGCAGCATGGTGCTTATCATGGATTGACTTATGGTTACTAGAATCTGTGCTTCAATGTATGTTTAAAAAATATTTTAAAACTGATTTTTCAGTGTAACCAGCTTGGCATTACCCTGAGGTCAGTGTGTCTTGTCTATGTGAGACTACTAAAGCACATAAAACACCGTTGCCAAAGTAGCCATATCACATCTTCCCAATTAATTCTAGACAAGAACACTCTGGTCCCAAAAGCTGTGTGTCAGGTTTAAGTCTTAAAAAAAACTGAATTGACATCTGCATTTCAAGCACTAGTTTGTAGCTGCCCTGCTACTGAAAACTGAACATCCAAATAAAATATTTATTCATTTTCAATGGCAATTTAATTTGTTGGTTAGTTAACAGGGACATAGTTGGATCTGTGATATAAGAGTGCCCATCAATAAATAAAGATAGCTTTTATTATCTTGTATAGTATTGAAAGACTAGAATTAAGTTTGTGACACCTGGGGACAAAGGATTTCATTCTAAGGGGATCAACAGTAGAATAAACCTCTAGAGAAATGTAGATGAGTTCAGTCTGCCAACCCTAAGGAAATGCTGAAAAGTCTTTTCTGCTTGATTAAAAATTTCCATCCCAAGTTGAAATGACAGTGTTGACAGTAATGGATTTTTCTGTAATGTGCTGCTATTCTCATCTCCTCAAAAGCAAAAAAAAACCCAAAAAACCCAACCCCCCCCCCCCCAAACCTCTACATTAACTGTTTGCTGTAATCTGAAAATGGAGAGGACCTAGGGACTACCTGAAGGATAATATTTACATTAAGATGCTAAACCCTTCCCTGCATTTGTCTCTTCCACGCACACCTGTTCTCATTTTTGCTGAACTCAGATTCATTTCTGTTTGTGGGCAGTGAGACGGGAGGGCTTATTGGGGATAGCTATGGGTAAGCTTCCTGGGTTTGAAGCCGGTGCTGTGGGCATCAGTGCTGAATGCATTGCACGAGGCAGTAAGGTCTGGCAGACGTGCTAAACGTGCTTAAGGGATTTCAGTGGAGATCATTGGCAGGTCTGGGTTGTGGGTGACTTTGACACTGCTGGATAGATGGGGAATGGAAGGAAGGCGAAGAATCCATTTCCTTTTTTACTCTTGCACTACAAAAACATAGCTTGTAATGAAAGAGTGTATGGCACAAAATTCTTGTCCAGATGTTGGACCTTTTTAAGATGGATTGTGGAAAAAATCTCTTTTCAGATGCGATGAAGTATGTGTTTTGGAGTCTTTTGGAATGTTATGTATCCTTACCTATGTGGTCAAATACTAGTGAATACTCTGCACCATATTTTGGTTTACTGCTTTCTTTTATAAGTCTGTAGTTAGCTAAACCAGAATTTTCTTTCCACATCCTCTTCTGTCACTAAGTTTTGACTGTCAGGCCTTACAGAAATTTTAATAATTTACATATATTTTGTTAAGCAAGAGTCTGATAGCACCTCTGCTGAGAGGTATTTTAGATTGAACTGGTATGTAATGTTTTTTCATCTCTTTGTACTACAGATGTGGGACCTTTGCTTGGTAGCAGAGTTCAAGAACAACTGGGGAAAGAAGTATGTCCTGCACTTGATGCAGCTCTGACAATGGCAGGAGGTAAAGTTGTGTATATTTTTGCATTAGTTAATGTTCTGTTGTCATGTTAAGACAGGCATTGTCTTTCTAGAGCACAGCACAGAATGGCTTTATGCAGTGCCATAATTCAACTTACCATTTTTCTGTATGCCATGATATTTCTTTTAAACTGAGGATATCAGGTATTTTGAAACACATAAATGTATCTAAAAAAATAAGACAAGATTTAAGTGCTAATGTTAGTATCTAGTTTCAATAGTCGTTGAAGAGAGGTGAAATCTGAATGCCCTGCTCCAGGTGGTTTTCCCTTTCCATATAAGGGAGCCTAGGAAAACTGTGCTCTTAAACACTGATAAGATCTGTCCATGGATCTTTGTGAAGTAATCTTCTTATCCCTATCTCTTCTTTAAGTATCAATAGTTTACTGAATTTGTACAAATAGTGAGCTTGCAGAAATGTGAAAATTGGTCCATGAAACATGAAATTAGACCCACAGCTTTATAATTTCTTTGGATGAAGATGGATTCACTTTTTTGAGGATTTCATATTTTTTAATATTTTATCTGTCAGACAGATTTTGTTCTTTGTAGAGACTGATGGAGATGCTCAGTTTTTTGGAGACTGAATAGTATTACTGCTCTTCAGACAGGTCAGGCAATGAACATAGACTGGCCTCATTGCTACCTAGTCTGTCATGAGAGTGCCAACAACTAGCATTTCTTGACTGTGTCTTTGAGCTTAGCATTGCTCGTGTCTTGGTTCTGTGTCTGTCTTTAAAGAAAAGATTCTGTTATTCTTTATTCTATTGAAGAAAGGGTTTTTTAAGGAATTAGGTACAGATTACAGAGCAAAGTGAAAGGCATCTGTGAACTTGAGTCGCTTCTTTTTTTTTTTTTTTTTTTTGCCCATAAACATGAAACTATTCATCCATCACTAGAATTCTTTCTTATTCACTCGTCATCATTCTCCTTTTTGCTTTATTTCTCTATTTGTCTTGAAGTCAAAGTGGAAAGGGCTATCAAAGGTAAAAGATGTGACAAAACCTTGTGTTGTGTGAAGTGTGCTTTATTTTTGTACACTTGTGCATTTTTAGCTGTATCTGTGTGTTGTTTTTTTTGTCTACTAATCACCTGTCTGTGTTATGTTGTTTTGTGTGATTGGGATGAAATCTAAAGGCAGGCAGTACTGAACACATGCTAATGCTTGGCCAATACAACATGATCTCTTTCACTTTCATCTTGCAGCTGTATAATTTGTGACTTGGATTATAATACTATTGTTGAAAATACTGTTTTGTGGATGTGGATTTTCTTTATAATTTGTAATGATTATGTACACTTAAAGTTCTCTTTTGAAAGCACTGAGTCAAGAGAAGTAGGGAAAGAGTACCAAAGAGTAATTTGGGAAACAGGTAGAATCTCAATAAAAATAGCTTGAATATATTCATTTTTTGGTAGGAAGACATAAGTGATGTGTTTATATGTGCAATAAATGTAAAATATTTTGTGCTAGAGTGTATTTCTGAGGGGGGGAAGGGATTATATTTAAATCAGTATCTTTAAGAGGCTCAGCATTTGCACATGTGTACATGCACCTTCTCTCTCCATATCTGTATCTATAGACTGGTTTCTAAGTAAATTTTTTTTAAAAAAAAACTCACATCCTTGCAGCAATCAGAGAAACGAAGGAGGCACTGGAAAACGTGAGCGTCTCTGTAGAGGTTTTGCAGGAAGGCACCGAGAGGCTTCATGCAAATTTGACAGATGTTAAAATGCACCTGAGCAACACCCTCAATGATTCTGCATGCTCTGCAGTTCAGGCTGCTTCAACTTGCAATATCATCAAGAATTCATTAAATCAACTGAACATCAATGCCAATTTTACTGGGGTAAGAGAATATTTTTCAGACTCTTACAGTGTGATTGTCTTGGATAAGCCCAGTAGTATCTGTGCAATTTAATAGCTCAGTTTGTGCAGTCACTTGTGAGATAAAAGTGCATTTCCCTCATTCTGTGTTTCTGGGCAATTGCAGTCACTGTTTTCACTTTGAATGTGTAAGAGAATAAGATGTGTGTCAAGTAGTTACATTGAAGTGCTGCTCTGGGCAGTGAAATAATGTGCCCTCCCAAAAATGCTGAGGTTAAGTTTTGCTTTTGTACAACAAAGGTTTCAGGAGGGTGCTAGAAAGATTATGTTAAAAATGCTCTTTCTAGTTTCTCTTTATCCTCTCTCCCATCTTTGAAATATTTAGTAAAGTAGCAAGGCTACTACTTTGATCTGACTCAATAATGCTTTTTGTTTCCTAGTTGCCGGGAGTGAGCTCGCAGCTTGCCAAGGTCAATGATGTCCTTAAAATAGACCTTTCTAGTCTGGTTCAAAAGGTATGTTTCTTGACAGGCTCATAAAGTGTTAATAAACTGGGCTACTTGCGTATCACTCATTTTGCCATGGCTTTCTCAAGACAGTAGGAATCTCCTGTGCCTACCACATGCTGCCTCATAGTGGATATCTCTCTTTATTGGTCTGTTGTTTGGCCAAGGTTAATATCTAAAAATATGAGTGTAGTCATTTACATCCCCAGGATACTACATATCACAAATGTAATGCTAATTGCCTCTTTGAAGGAAATATCCTTAAAAATCAAAGAGGCAGAAACAGGGATCTGCTAGCATGCTCTGTATTTTCAGTTCAAATTAAAGAAAAACATCCACTCTCTCCTAATTAGTTGTATTGTATTCCAGCTATCTTGAAATATGTTCTTCAAATTCTTTAAGTGCCTATTTGATATTAAATCTGGTGCAATGGAAGTAATGACTTAATATTTTTGCAAGACTATCCACAGAATACCATGACTTTCACTTGGGAACAAACAGCTTAGTTTGAGCAGTTAAAAACCCCAGCATTTTGAAAAATGCTTCCTAGGAATAGAAGGGCACTTTCTGGAACCAAAGGCTGTATGTAGTGAGCCTAGACCCCTGCCTGCTTTTGAAGTGATCAGGCTTGCAGGAAAGAAAACTTCAAGTGCAGTGGCTCCTGCTTGCTGTCCTGATGATCTGCTAAGCTTGGTCCCCACTGTCCTGAACTGGTCTCCCTCCCTTCTCCCTGAAGGAAACATATCTTGAGAGGTGGTTGAATTTTGTTGTTTTTAACATGCATTTTGTGTTAGCATGTGTTAGCTTATTTGTATTCAGTAACTCCATTTCTTGAGTACTCATATATGCATTCTCAGTTTTCTCCAAGTTAGATGTGTCAGGCAAAAGTACTATAAAGTTTGAGATGACTGTGACTGATGCATGTGTATTTAATTTTATATATTTTTCAAGGAGTATTCTGGAGAGCAAACCAAATCTGAAATACACTCAACTTCCCATTTTGCTTTGATCTTTCTTGATGTGAAATAATAAAATATATTTTTCATAATGCATATGTTACCATTTATATACTTCTAGACCTTGTATAAAAGGGAAAAAAATTGCAAGTAATTTGGCAATGAAAAACTTACTTATTTTAACTTTTTCAACTTTTTTATTCTTAGGGTTATGCATCATTTAATGATACTCCAGACTTAGTGGTGAATCAAACCAGGAACATTTTGTCAGGTGAGGCTGGCAGAAACTACTTTTTCATTTTGGTTGTTTACTGCTTATGTTTTTACGTCAGTCTTACTGATGTTTTTGTTTTCCATTATTGTTAATGTATTTTCTATCCTAAAGATCATTAAAAATGAAATGTAAAGTTTACAAGCTTTTAAGATTTGGTGCCATAAATAAACATACAAAGCAAGTATGTCTTAATGAAGACCCAAAATTAAATCTAAAAATAGACTATATAGCATTTTATGGAGGGCTTTTGTAATGAGAAATAAGTAGAGTAATGAGAAATCTTAGGATTCCCAACTGCACATTGATGCTTTATGTGTCTGAAAGGCTAATTATGCTTGATGGATTTGTCTATGACGTTTTTAGGAAGGTGACATTAAAAAACTGACCCTATCTGTTGCTCTATTAAAATTTAGTAGATGGGGGAGGGGAGGAAAACGACATCCCTTAAGGATTATTTAAATTTTTGTCTTTAATTGTTTTGTTACTCCGGCATTAAACTGTTATTCTTTAGCAATACCTGGACACTTTACATTGAAACATAGCATAATGTATGTATACTAATCTGTTCTAATTTTTGTTCTTGCATTGTGGACCTGTTCTGCCTATATAAACAGCTGTTCCTTGTAAGTTTTGGGGGTTGTTTTTGGCAAAATGAAACACAGTATTTATACAAGCATAGTATACTGTGTGAACTTGCCTAAAATGAGTTTTCTAAAACTGTGATGTTGTTTTTCATTAGGAATTCCAGTGCAGATTTACTCATTCCCAGTGCATAAACACAGGCAGGCCATCAGAATTTATTTGTTCATTAGGTCTCTGCTTCTTAATTTTTATAAAAATTGAGTATGAGTTACAAATAGAATTTAAAAAATTCTAATAGAGCAATTTCATGTTTATTTGTAAACTTTTAAAAGATGAACGTTTTTGTACCTGGTTAAACCTCTTTGGAAGAGTAAACACCAAAATAAACAAACAAAAATCCTTCTAATTGGATTAGAGGAGGAGGAAGGTGCCACCTGCTACCAAATAGCAACCTGTAGTCATACATGCTGCTGTTTCAAGTATTTTCAAAGTTAAGGAGAAGAATAAATAGAAACTGCAGTTTATAAATACAGGTATAATAAGTGAATACAACATGTCTTTGTGTATCTAAGTAGGAATTGTATATATAGGGCAGCAGGTTTGTTCATAATTTGAGAAAGAGAAAATCTGGCTTAAATGATCATTATCTCAAGAGTGCTGCTAACTAATTGGAAGTAATTTATTTAAATAATCCTTTCTAATAAGATTGAAAACAACTATTATAAATTCTTAATATAGGCAGTCTAATTTCTTTCACAGTGTTGTATTCCCAAGTGGTGGAGTTTAAATAGATTCTGAACTGCTTCATAAAACCAGTGGCTCACTGTCTTGCCAAGTATTATCATTTGCTATATTGCATGAAAAGCAAGATTTAAACTGGCTAGATAAAAAGTGACACATTCATTATGACAAAAAGAAAGAAAACTCTGGCTTGACATCTACATCATTCACCATTAAACTGAATGCTAAAAATAAAGTGCGTGTGTCTTAAAATGCCATTGTGTTACTTTGGAAGCTAAGTGCTTTGTTGCTTGCCTGTCTCTTCCTCACACTTGTCGTCTTCATGGCTTGCCTTGTTACATATGCAAAATGGCTTAATAGCATTTTATAGTGCATACATGGAGCATGTTTCTACTATGACTCTGTAACAACGTAACCCCATGTTTGCTGTTTTAGATATCAAAAGTGTGTTGGAATCCATTGGTGCAAATATCAGTAGCTTCACAAAAACGCTCCCTGTTGAGAAGATTTTAGCTGATTTGACAATATATCTTACACAGAGTGAAACATATGTTCAAGATTATTTCCCAGTAGTGGAGCAGTATGATTTCTACAGGTATGTACATATTATTTAGCAAATAAGGCAGGAGGGAAGTGCTACCTATTGTTAATACTTTGTAATATTTTTGTTTTATAAAGGCACTAAAACTAATAATGATGTACGGTAGTGAAACAAAGATACTATGAGGCAACAGTTTTTTACTGGCGTTTTGGTGAATGTCCTGGTCAGAACTGCAGCTCATCAAGCTGCGTGCTGCTCCGGTGTGGACTGAGGGGTGGTATCTGCCCTGCAGCCTTTCAAGCCTTTTCAGGCAGGATAGAAGTAGGCAGATGCCAAAGATGTAATGCACAAAGAAATGGGTTGTTTCACAAAGCCGGGGTTATTTCCTCATTTGGGGCTTGTTTGTTTTGGGTTGCAGATAAGGCACTTCAAGAGCATAGGAGTGGAGGGGGCCCTGAAGCCAGTCTGTTTTTATTGCAGGCCTTTCTGCCACCGAGAATAAGCAGCAGGGATTCTGCTGTGCACTGTGCTAAGCTTTGCGCACCTGTGCTTGTTCCTGCAGGTGTTGTACTGGCCCTCGGGCATGCATGGCTCACTTACACCTCCAGAAAAAAACTTCCTGTTTGAGACTCATGGGACTCCTGTAACTGACTAATAATCTCATATTTTGAAGCATAAAACTTTTCATTTCAGACCATTTAATTTTGCCCAGTTTGTGTTATTTCAATCCTCAAGCTCATCAAATTCTCCCTACGTTTTGATATGATGTTCTTGTCCTTATATTGATAACTGTTTCCATCTTTGAGTCATCAGTTTTACTGCTATAAACTAAATATGCGAGTGGCTTTAGTGCCATGTTAAATAAGAGTGAGCAGAAGACTGAATTTCAAGGAACTCTTTCTGTACTCGTAACCTTCCCTTTAGCCCATTTCTTACCTGCCAGACAGTTTTTGTGTTGAGCCTTTATTTGTTAAGTTTATTAACACTTTCTTTGAAGCTCAGATTGCTTTAATCAAATAATATATACTGCTTCATTCAGCTACAATATGCCTCTGTTAATCTTGTATTATATTTCTCCACTTTTTTAAAAATCTATCTCCATAGCATTTAAAAAGACATTGTTCTGAACTCTAACCTAGTACTTTACTACTGAAACTAAAAGCCGGTAACTGTCCAAATTATTCTCTCCATCCCTTTCTTTATTACAGATGCATCATTTGTAGCTCTGAATAAGTGTTCTTTTGCTATGAACCTGTCAGCATTAATGTTTTTCTTTCCCCTTGTTGGCTGTGCTTATTCACTCCGATATTCCTTTATCTGTTTTCTCCTTCCTGCTCACTCAGTACAAAAGTGCAGGGAGGAGGAAAGGGAAGATAAAAAAGATAAGCTGGGAGAAGGGAGGACAGACCAAGGGAAATGCAAGGGGAGAGAGAATTGGGAGAAGGTGAAAGGTCAGAAAGAAATATGAAGGCTGTTTGAGTAAATGGATATGTGGACAATATATGTGGACAGATAGAACTGTTATATGGTGTTATTAATAAGAATGAAAATTCAATTTCTGTCAAAAATCTTTCTCCTGATCAACTTCCATTAACTGCCCGATACATTAAAAATGTTCTAGCACAAATACTCATAACCTAGGTTTTAACAGCCTTAAATACAGTTGTTTGCAATTTCAGGCCTAATGTACTGTGTGCAGGTCAGAAAAGTAGTAAGTGTTACAGCAAGAGCAGTTTTGAACTTCACAACCAATGTCCAATCCACGTTCGTAAACTTCTCTGTTGCTACTTGCAAAAGTTGCTGTTTTGGAATCTGCCCCTTCTGAATCATTGCTTGCTTCACATGAAGTTTTTGATGCTTTAATACAGTCCACCTGCAGTAACTGGGTCTTGGATTTTGGGACACCCTGTTCCTGCAGGATTTGTTTCCCAACCCTTCAGCAGCAGCTGCCGCTGCTCCAACAGCAGCTGTATTATGGCCCAAAATATATGCTGGTGTAGGAGAGGAGTTTTTTCACTGCTCACATTGGTTGTGAACCTGAGCCACAAATGGGCCAGCTGGGAATATGCTGTTGCCTGGCTTGCTCTGCCGGTCTCTAGTGTGTTCCTTGCATGCTAATAACCAAGCACTTTGGCTCTATTCCTTAGATGGCTGGCTTGTCTCATTCTGTGCTGCATGGTCATCCTGATTCTGCTCTTTTACTACCTTGGGTTGCTGTGTGGTACCTGTGGTTATGATAAGCATGCTTCTCCAACGACGAGAGGCTGCATTTCCAACACTGGAGGAAACTTTCTCATGGCGTGAGTTTCTCTTATTTATGAAAAATGAAACACGTACAGGTACCTAGAGATTTTTCTATTGATTTTGAAGGACATATATATGAAGAGGATTTGTTTTGTTACCTACTGTATGTGCTGAAAAAAATTGAATAAAATAAATATTAACTTAATTTACTTCCGCTGAGGCACTCATGGACTTTAGACTGCTCCTTTATCGAGGATCGTAGCTGAAGATAAAACATCTTAATTATTGTTGTTAGGGGAGTGTTGTAGCCAATGGATATCTGTGTAAACTCATTTGGAAATTGCAAAAATGGGGAACTGTGTCAGTTGAAAGTATAAAGGGAATTTGTGAGTCTTTTTGAGAGAGTGCTCAAATATATTTAAAAAAAAACTAAAAATCACCATATGAGAAAAATAGACACATATGACTTCCTCAGAGCACTTTGAGGTTTGGGGATGGTCTCTGGAGTTCCCAGTGGTGCTTTAGTGTCATTTTTTTTGGGTGCAAGAGAAGATTCATCTGAAATGTGTTAAACTCTTTTGAGAACACAAGTCTAGTGACTTGGATTTTAAAAAAGAAAATTGTATTTATTTATTTATTTATTTGTTTGTTTGTTCATCTTAGATTTATCTCTAAATAGGGTTGTGTGCCAACTGCAAATGTGAGTTTCCCATTATAGCAGTACTTTCATTGAAAATTTTACATGGCTGAAACATACAAGATAATTCACAGTGCAAGAACATTGTGGGGAAAAGGGTGGTATTTTAGCCATCAAACAAGTTTTATATCTTTGTCATTGCTATAGCTACTAACTGGCTTCACTATTACCTGAAGTCTACTTCATTCTTAAAAAATTATCTGACTTCTTTCTTTTTCAGTGGTGTTGGATTCAGTTTCCTTTTCTCCTGGGTGCTGATGATTGTAGTGGTGCTCACTTTTGTCACAGGTGGAAATGTAGAAAAACTGGTCTGTGAGCCATTTGAAGATAAAACTTTATTCAAGGTGAAATTATTCATATTTAAGATATTAAACAATGAATAAAATCTCTATGAGTCCTTGAAGGTCTTTGTCAGTTATGTATGGCTTATTTTTTTATGAGGCACCTCAAGTGAGTTTGGATGTGGTCTTACTTTCCACTTACGCATAGAGACAGTCATCCTTTCTTGGTTTAATTTGCTTTGCAGTATAAATACTGCATGCCTGTCTTCCTTTGGAGATAAATTTTTCTGCAGTTCAGCATTTCTTGGTGACATGTAGAACTTTAATATTCACTTTCTGCACCAGAGAGGTTAAATTCAGTGTTTTGCCAGTATTTCCATCAGTGGGTGATGAGCTTAGATGTGGATATGTGTCAAAAGATTGCATATGAATAAATTTATGAATTGAAAATGCAGAATTATGGTAACATCACTGAATTTTGTATTCTAGGTTTTGGATACTCCCTACTTACTAAATCAGCACTGGAAAAACTACCTTTCTGGCATTCTGTTTAAAAATCCAAATATTAACTTGACTTTTGAAAAAGTTTACAGGTAAAAAAAAGTAATTGTTAAGATTTAAGTGTTAAGATTTAATTGAAATTTGTACACCTTGTTTTTGTGATACCTTCCATATTTCAGATTTCCAACACTTTCAGAAATCTCATGTGTTCCTGAAGACAACATTTTGGTTTTCTAGTGAATCAGTAGCAAAAGTGATTCTCTCTCAGATATATGAGTTATTAGAGGTAATCTTGCATATTATTGTATAACAGCACCAGCTGAGCTCTCTGAAAAACTGCTTTGCATCTTTGAGACCATCAGAAATAGTTAAATACTTACTTTTTGAAGCTCAGTCTGTAAGAAAGCGTTTTTTTAAAAGGGCTGATTTTCCTAAAATATGAAAACATTGTTAATCATTCTCTTAGTACTTGGTTCCCAGAGCAGTTTTCAGATTGTGTGTTTTGTTGTGTTTTTTTTTTTTATATATATAGTGATTGCAAGGAAAACAAAGGAATTTATACTTCCCTTCACCTAGAAAACCTGTTCAATATCAATGAGTTTCTAAACATTAGTATGGTAAGTAAAGAAAATATTAATGAGTTCGTGGTTATTTTTGAAGGCTGGAGAGGTGTTTGCTGCTCTTAAACTGTATAGCATGTGTGTTTTATGGGATTTTATTTTTTATATACAATACATCCTGCTAGGAGACAAGAACTGTCCAGGCTAATTTGAAATAAAGGATTCTATTCTCCAAATAAGACATGCTTTATCAATCTCAGTGGATTGTAGAGAGACCTTTGTAAGGATTACTAATGTTTTGAATTATGGATGTTGAAATAATTTTGGTTTTTTTTTTTAATTTTGAGACTTATGTAGAAGAATGAAGTCTAACATCTTCCAAAGGCTGCTGACAGTGTTAACACTGTTAATAGTGTTAATAGCGAGTTTTGCTCTTTATATAAATGCCTGCCTTTGTGTGTTCAATTCTGATCCCTAACAGGCTTATGTTGGTCCAGTATATGATATGCTGTGCTCCTAAAAACGCTTCCGATTTCGGAGGGGAAACAAGATAAAATCCTTTCAGCTAAGGTTTTTAGAATTGGCTGCGTGACTAATAATATTTTGGTTATCTGTAATACAAATCTGTATTATAGCAACCCCTAGGAGATCCATGTTCCATTGTGCCAGGCATTGTATTTGCATTTAATAGGTACAGCTCCTGTCCCAAATAATACACAATTAAAATCAACAAGGAAGATTCACCAAGAAGGAAAATTACTTTGAGTTTCTGCAACAGCCCAATGGTTGGAAAGGAAGTCATGCTTCAGAATTCCTTGTCTGTTGCCTTGCCTCCAGTGCAGAACAGTTAACGTTTCAGATTTGGCTGCAGTGCAGGAAAACTTCAGCCCACAATAAGCAAGTCTTCTTTAGTCACTTCTGAACAAATTTAGAGAGTTCTCATCTGGTCCTGTGGTGATGACTTTAGCTAGTATGGTAGACAGTGTCTGCCTGGCTGAGATGCTGAGTTTTGTGTTTTTCTTAATGCCAGTAGTAAAATTTACCATTTTTAAGGACAGCCTTCCCTGGAGGGGAAAGAGAATTCTTTGTTTAGCTCTCTGTCTCCTGTGAATGGAGGTAGTTCCCTCCAAAGAGAAACCTGCTTAAACAGGTAATGGAAGGCAAGTAATCCGTTGGTGTGAAAGATGCATAGGTAGGTGAGATCATTGCATGGTTAGACTGCGTGGATACTGCAGGAAAGGGAAAAACTACCTGGATTCTGTCCAAGTCAATCATGTTGCCCTGATGTAAAAGACAATCAAATTGGTTGTGCGCTTCTTTGTATGTTTAAGTGATTATGAGTTAGCAAAAGCTGGATGCTTTTGTATGAGAGGAGGGATATAAAGGAATATGCACTGGATGCAACTGCTTTTGTTTTTTTTGTTTTGTTTTTTTCCTCTCAGTATACAGAAGATGTAGCACTTAAAATTGAACATATTCAGATAAATCTCAGCAAAATCATTCTGTTGGATGAAATTGGGAAGGAGAATCTTCTGAATTTCAGCTCTTCAGGAATAGAAGGGATAAACTTTGCAGCATATTTGATGGAGGTGAGACTGTAGTAATCTGGAGGCACAGCTGGAAGAAAGTATAATATCAAATGTTTCTTGAACAACAGGCAAAATAGAGAAAAATACGGTTTTGTGCAGGAGGATGTATTTTGAAGAGTCACAAAACGAACAAAAGCACTTCAGAAATAAAAGTCGATAAACACTTGAAGAAATAAAGGGTAGCTTAAGTAGTGTGATTAAATGTAAACAGTCTGTAAATGCAATAGTAACATACTCTTTTCTTTCTGTGCTATTCACATCTTGTTTTAGATCAGTAAAAGCGTTACCAAGGCTGATCTCTTATCATTTGCTAATGACTTAGAAGCAAGAGCAGACCAGCTGGTAAGTTTAATTGACCAATATAATAATACCTAATGCAGTACTGCCAGTGGTTTTTTAATAAACACGTTTGCTCCCATTTCCAGAATTCTAGAAAGATTTCAGTGGTTTGTATACATTATGTGCATTGCTTTGCTTAGTCAGCATTTCATGCTAAGTATTTAGACTTTCTGTGGGAAAGCTCTTCCATTTCAGACACTTGTATGCACTGTCATATAAAGAAAAACTTTCAAGAGCAACATTGCATATGAGCTGTATTTTAAAAATTGCTAATTCTTGATTTTGCTTGCGACAATGGTATAATTTCTGCTTCTGAAGTGTAATTTATTGTGTTCCACTGATTAAGAAATCAGTTTGCCTGCTGACTCTATTTCCTGTGGTGCTGCCTACATTTTTGGGCCCTATTTGGAAGACAAATTGATTAGATCATGATGGACAAAAGGATTTGAATTAATTTTCTTTCAGTTAGTGAGCAGAAGATTTTACAATTAGCAATAAATTTTTTACTGTGGCAGCTCTTAAAGGCTCTAGTGAGGCCTGCAGCTCTGTTGTGGAAGGAGCAGTACACAAACGAGATCCTGTTCTGAAGGGCTTGCTGAATGCAGACACGTGGACAATGGTCAGAGGGTATAGCTACAACGTGCCAGCAAGTGAATCTGCTGAATGACACAGCTGTGTTATCAACTGAATATTCAGTATGTGCTATGTTTGTATGTATGTCAAAGTCATGTCCTGTTTATTTTTCAAAACTGGAAGTTGTAGCTTGGGCACTAGGTTGCCATACTCTAGCCTGAGAACGATTCCTGCATTGCAGCATGGCAGTGGGAGCTCTACACACGCAGGACCATCACTCAGGTCACAAAGAGGCACAGACAGCAGAATGAGACTATGCTCTTTGGAAATTATCAAATCTCCATCCCCTGAAGGAGAGAAGCACACCAGCAGAGCTCCCTGGTGTTTAGTCCTGCTGTTTGCATAAGTTGCAGTTTTTTCCTGCCAGAGGTGCACTCGTGTGTCCAGGGTAGGCTGGTCATGTTTTTTTTTGTATTGTAGTTAGCATCCTTTTAAAGCACCTTGGGCAAGTTACACATTGTCTGTTTACTGATTAAGGTTGTCTGCTAACTTGGACAGATACCAATAGCTTTGGTCACACTTCTCTTTTTTTTTTTTTTTTTTTTTTTTTTTTTTTCTTTTTTTTTTTTTTTTTTTTTTTTTTTTTTAAATTTTTTTTTTTTCAGGGTGGAAATTTTTTTTTTTTTTTTTTTTTTTTTTTTTCCTTTGCCACTTTGAAGGTTGCACAGATGGAGGTGTTTTGTTGCTGTTTGGGGGTTATTTTCTGTGTTTAAAAACTGAGCTTCCTCAAACATGCTGTATCTTTCATAAAATTATATGCAAGATGTCTCTTTTACGGAGCTATGCAAAATGTACCTTTAAAGAAGATATACTGTGCTGATATGTTGGTTTTTCATTATTATTTGTAATGAAATCTAAAGGAAGCTTTCTAAGTGAGAACAGATCAGGCGAAGGCATTTCTTCATATAAAGGGCCAAGAAAAATACAATATTGAGTATGTTCCTTGACACAGTATATGTATTCAGTTCTTCCTTGTGATTCTGCTCTATGAAATGCCTAATAAAACAGCACAATGTATTGCAAAAGTTAGATTGTTTTAAAATTTATACTAGTTTCCACGAGTGTTTTATACTCATACTTTATGATTAGCGATAGCTCTTCAAATTCACAAGTACAATCATTTAAAGAATAAACAAAAAGGAACTTCTGGAGTTAATTGACTTTGAGTGTATAGTTTGCATTTTCTGGCACCCTATGCAGAATTAAAAGTATGTTTTAACGCTGGAGGAGCAAATGGAATAAAACTGCATCAAACCAAGAGGTCAGAGTACGGAGGGGGGAACAATGTTTCCCCCAAGTGTTGTTAGGTAGGTGGATTCAGCTTGTACAGGAGACAAAGCATCCTGAAGTTGCACAGTGCCTTACCAACAGCATTAAGCATATTTATCTTTCAGAAGTGAGAATATGAAATGACCACTTTTATGAACACTGCAGGAGGCAAATGGGTCTCTGAGCACCAGGGCCTGCATGACACACAGCTAAAAATGACATTCTTTTGCTGTTTGGCTTTATAATACGTATATTTCTTAGCATTTCGTCACCGTACCTATAAAATGGGTAGATATGACAAGGGCTGGTTATCAAAGGAATAGGCAAAGTTGGGAAGAGCTGGAGGGATAACCTGGAAGAATGTTGCAGAAGTGCGCACCCTAAAGATAAATTTCCCTTAAAAAAGCATGGGGCTACTCAGGAAAAGGTTTTGCCGCTGTTTGCCAAGATGGTGCTCTCAGAATAGATGGCAACAATGGAGGGGAACCAGTACTGTGAGAGATGCTACTAACTACAGTGCTGCCTTTGGATTTATTCTCTTTCCCAGTGCACAGAGACTGTTAAAACACACCTTGCAAAATAAGTAATTTTCAATGTACAGAAGCAGGGAAGCAGGATTTGTGGCCCTTCACAGTTTCTTTTATTTCCTCCAGTATTTGACTAGCACATCTTTTCCCGAGATAATCTTGTAATGCTTCATGCTGAGAAAAAGCATGTTTCCAACAAAATGAAACAATGGCTCTTTCTGTTCTGTATTTGCCAGTACAATAAAAAGTATCTGCAGAAGCTTTTTTTAGTAACAATTGTACTATTATGGTACCCCAAATTAAACATCTTGAATCCTGCTTTCCTGAAAGAGATCTCCTCTCTAGTCTGGTCTTCTGCTTGTGCTAATTCTTCCTAGGATCCCATCAGTTTCTGAGTCTTTACAACTGTGGAAATGGGCCCAGAGTTACCTGGCCACCATCCTTAATTTTTAACAGTTTCCCAGAAATGCAGGGGTTAGGTAGCAGGCCCTGCAATGTAGCTGCTAGCTCTGCAAAGTCACCCAGAGGTGGAGGACATCTCCTGCATGGAATTAAATTCCATCTAGAGCACTCCTCCAAGTATGGCGCTGGCCTGGGACCAGTTTATGCTCTTTTCTTCGTGTGGTCAGGTAACTGCTGCTGTGTTGCCTCATTGTGTGGGTGAGGATTTAGATGGCCCAGATGGGCTTCTGTTCCCAGAGGGCAAGGAAGTCAAGGGCATTAATGCAAGACCATGCTGATGCCTGACATGTGCCTGCTTAGTAGCCCGTGATTTGATAGAGGTGCGTACATTTCCCATGGGCTGTAATCCTAAAGGAGCAAAAGAGGTTACTGAGGAAAAAAGGCAAGCAAAATGGTTAACTACTCAAGCGGTGTGGGGTACGAACAGATGGGCTGATGCAAAAACAAATCCTGTTTTCTGTGAGAAAGATGGTGTAAGCAAATGCTTTTTTTGTGAGTAAAATTGTTCTACTTCCACTAGAGTTAATAGTGTGTATTCAGGGTGCCAAGTGATTTGCCACAAAAAAAAAAAGGAAAAGAAATATATTTGCGGAAATAAAATAAAATTTGACAGTATTTTGCAACAAGAGTGAGCTGTAGACAGGCATTCAGACTTAAAAATTAGAGCACAAACTCATGTCTTCTGATAAGAGGGAGCCAGTAAAAATGACAAAATGTCTCTTTCCCATCCCAGTCTCATTTCCAAGTTACTGACTGGAAAATATTCAAAATTTTACACTATCCACACTTTCTTCTGCTATCTCTGGAAGCAGAGATGGCTTCATAATTACGTCCACACTGTGTAAAACAAAATCATCAATATCTGTAAATGAAAAATGATCATCCCATTGGAGGGCGCCGTTGCACCTAGCTGCCATGTGCTTAAATAAACAGGATTCTTGTGCTGAAATCAGCCTTTCCAAGAGGGTAGAGAGAAAGATGGAGGTATTCGCTTTTCTGTATTGAAAATGACTTTAGCGCACTATGTGAAAATTCTGTTCTATTAAATAGGTGCTGATATTGTAATTGTTGGAGAAGCCATATTATATATCTGTTTTGGTTACTGAGGCTTGAATTATTATGGTGTTTTTTTCCTCTTGTGTTAGGAAGTTCAATTTGCCACGTCCTATTGTTAGCATCAGTTGCTCTGCAGTATATGAGTAAAATGTACTCTTACACTTTCATTGCAATTCATTTTTCTTTGCTCTGTTTGAAAGCTTTAAAACTATTGAACAGCAATACTGAATAGTTTTGGTTTTTTGCAGCCAAAAGGAGCCCTGGAAAACGCTTTAAAGGGACATGCAAACAACATTCGAATGATTCATAACCAGCAAGTTGTTCCACTGGAGCAAGCTATGGTAAAATATTAAAGCACTATTAAAACATATTTGTAAGGAATATGAATTTATAAACTTCTTAAATACTGTTTAGAAAGCTAAACTATTGTCATTATCTAAGAACAGATTGCATATGCATTGTGTCACTGAAGAGTCATCTGGTTAAATATGTATTTAATCAATTTTTATTGTACTTTGTAATACTCTCTAGAATTATGACCTTTTTTCTTCCCCATTTTTTCTACTAGCAATTATATATTACGCTAGCAATTATATAGAAATAAAAGAGAAAGCAGGGGAGAACTTTCCAAGTTTCTAACCCTCTATCACACATTTTCCTTCTTCCTTTTCATTTTTCTTCAGTAATAAAAACAGCCATCACTTTCACATTTTATGTTGTGGAGTAAGCAATTGCCTGACAGTATTGGAGTTGGAAACTCCTGACAATAGTGTTTACAGCCAAAGGAAAAAAAAAAAATTTTTTATTGATGCTATGAAAAACGTGAAAGTGATTTTTCTGACTGGTTTTGCCAGGCACTGATTTGTATAGTGTCAAGCTGTGATATATCTCATACAGGCCAGGTATTGTTTTTCCCGCTATATAATGTGAAGATTTTCCATTTATCTTAGTATGTAAGATAGTTCTGATAATTGAACAAGCATGTATTTTGGAAAGTGCTGAGCGTTCCTCTGAAATTTTTAGGAATGTTGTGTACTTAACCTCTTTCTGGAGGTTTTCCATATATCTCACAATTGAGCTCTAATTTAGCATTCTAACATTTTCAAAATTGCACTATATTTGTGCCCCTATCAAATACCTTTTGTAGAAAAGCATTAGGTCTTCTGTTCCACTCTGTTGATTCTATGCTGTTCTTTCCTAATTAATTCCTAATTATTCTCATCTCTCTTTCCTTTTACAAAACTGACTGTCAAGAAATATGTTAAAGCTAGGGTAAGTGCTGCTTCCTTTCTGAAATTGCACAAAATATAATTCTCCGATGAAGTATTCTGAACACAGCTCTCATTTTAATTGTTCTCTTTTTTCCCAAATACATTTTACTCAATTTATTGCTACTAATTTTAGTTAATTTGAAGTTTTCTACGTGCACAATTTATAACTTTTAGTGCTGTATGGGAAATACTGAATTAATGGATAAAAACAGTAAATGTTAGTTTTAAGTTAACACAACTGTTGCTACTATATATGTGATAAGTTATATCTGATTTTCTATAGATGATTTTGGTTTCTAAGCATGCACACAGTGTTAAATCAAGTTGGCTTTTACCTGTAGTGAAGATTTAAGTGGTGTTTTTTTTTGGTTTTTTTTTTTGTTTTTTTTTTTTTTTACCTTTCTAATAGAGCACTTTAAATCACAGCATTAGATTACTGAAGAGGACATCATCTGAACTTATGGTAAGCTTTTCCTTCTGGTAACAGGAGCATTTTTGTGATTTAAATCTATCTCCTGTGTGTGCATGGCATATATTTTCAATACAGCTTTTTCTATTTCTAGCTGTTCTGTTATTAGAAAAAGACTGTAATACACTGAGGTAGTAACGGGGATTTAGAGACCTGTTTTGTTCTGCACAGCTTCCTCTATCTTGACTTTCACTATGTAGAGCTCTCCATGCATAATTTATTATTTTTACTGTTTATCCAGGATAATTAGTGATACAGAGGAAGACACACACACACACACACACACACACGGGATTTTTTTGAAATATGAATTGTAAATTTAATTATTAGATGACAAAGTAGGTTTCAGTACAGTTCTGTATACTGTTACTCATGTTACTAAAAGTGTATCAGTTTTTTCTAGAGTGACAGAACGCATAACTTTTGCAAAAAAAAAAAAAAAAAAACAAACAAACAAGAGAGAGCTTTGTGATTCACATGCATAACTAGCTTTTGTCCAGTGTCCAGCTGCTGTTGGGTGCCTCTTTCTTTAGCATGGTGCTTGTTCCCTTCCTGCTCTCGCAGTATCAGCCAAGCTGTGCAAAGCTGGATCTGTACAGAGGCTTCCCTAGGGCAGTCCACTTGTTTCCCCTCTAATTAGCAGTTAGTGTTTGCGCCACAGTGGCCTCCATGCTCTGTCAGTCTTTAGAGAATCAGCAACAGGGTGGTTACCTCTCTGGAATCAGTTTCTGGTTGCCACCAGCCTGCTGTGGCTTCTGTAGCAAGAATCCAGCCATACTACCACTTAGAGTTGTAGTTACGACAGCTTAATGGGCCATTTCTGCCTCAATTTTTGTTAAGTTTTTCATCCATGCTCAACAGCAGGCCAGCTGCCCTTTCAAAGATTATAGTTTGAACCTAGGTGGAGAGGTAGGAGGCCTTGAAATAAGGTGTTGTTAAGAAAATGATGGTGTTTGACCCATAAGTATGTTTAAGAAAAGTCTCTACAGTTTGAGGCTGTATGTATGTTATCCTTTGTATGTGAGCTTTGGCAAACTATGGGATTGTATTGTTTCCTGTTACTGATACTGAAAAAGTATCTCAGTTTCTTAATCCTTTTGGATGCTGATTAGCAGTGTAGTCTAGCTGGTAATTGAGTCATGATAGTATGTAGCCCAGTGACTTCTTCCTCTGCATCATATATGTAGATGTATGTAGGTGTTCCTCACCTACAAGTATGTAGGTGTATGTACATGCATTGATGTGCCATGAAGTAGAGTATGCTTTAAATTCTTTGGTTAAATAAAATCTTAAGTTTAGCTATTTTGTAGGTTTGTCCACTGTTGTAGGACCTGAAGGTTGGCTGTCGCAGGAGATGAAATTATCTCTACTCTTAGGAAAAGAAAAGAGAACAGTAAAGAAAGCTGGTCTAGTATATAAATCCATCATGTAGGATCCAGGAAAAGTTACTGCTGATAACCACTAGCACCTTACTCTGTTAGTAGTGAGAGGTTTTTGTCAGATGAACATGAATCCTTAGGTGCCAGAAGATTGCTCTTACTACATCTGGAATCGTATGTTTTTTCAGACTTTTGTCAGGACAGCAATACTTGTTGATCTAGAGAATGGGTTAAAAACAATGGTTGCAGAGCCGTTTTAACAGCTTGGAAGGGATTTATTTATATTAAATGCCTTTTCTTCCTTTCCAGGTTAAAGTGAAAAATGTCATTAGTGCTGTTAATGCTGCCCAGCTTCTCATAAATAACAATGCTTCTCAAGTTATTGTCCAGGTAAATTTTATTTGGTTTAACTATGTTAATAAATGGTATCGTGGAGGTAGAGGCTTACTTATTCTTGTCTGTTTTTAGGAAACAAAGAAGTTCATGGATACTGTAATTGGCTACTTCGAGCAATACGTTGAGTGGGTCAAGGAGTCGGTAAGGTGTATTTACTGCATTGAGAGAAGCTGCTTTTAAAAAAACAAAGGCGCTAATTAAAAAAAAAAAGTTTCTGTGAAAGCATGTTTGTAAGTTCAATTTGTAAGACATTTGTACTCAGTATATGGGGAAAAACTCATCTCCTATAAAGAGTTTTGTTGTATTTGAAGTAGAATAGAAGTGATACAGTTGCATTGGTTGGAATACCTTGCAGATTTAGCATAGTATCATTTTTCCAGGGCTAGCCTGAAATCTACCACTTGTGCTAATATTGTTCTGAGCCTGACCCTGCTTTGTTCAAGTTCGTGTCATTAGCATCTTGTTTTATTTTTCTTTCTTCAGTTGCAGACATTGAGAAAGTGAGCTAATTTTTTTAGTAGTATACAATGTATATTTAGTTGATAGCTTATCCCACTAGAGTTTATCTTGAATTTGGAGAGGGTGAAAGATAACAATTTGGTAAACAGTATCTGTGGGTGTAAGCAATTACTGAGATTCTCATTTTACTCTGTTCGATACTTCAAACTATATTCTTTTTAATCTGTCTCAGATTGCCATGGAGGTAGCAGCATGCAAGCCTATTGCCAATGTGATAGATACAGCAGTAGATATTTTTTTATGCAGCTATGTAACTGATTCTGTGGTAAGGAAATATCTTCTATTGCTCAAAATTGAGTGGGAAAATGAAGTGGGAAATTCTTTGAACATAAATTTGTATTCAGTTATTCTGGTTAAACTATTCTGAAGTATGATAATAAAGGATCACATACAAAGTTATTCAAAGAAAAAAATGTTTTGAGCTGGATGAAGTCTAAAGCCAGACCAGTGCTGGAATTGTTCCTGTTGAACTTAGGCTCCTTATAGCAAGAATCCTGTAAAGTTAACTGTTCTTAATAAATTTCTTCTAACTTGAATTCAAAATAAATACAGTACTACTGGTTTTGGATCAAAATTCTGGAAAGGATGGGTTTCACTTTGATTGTTTGATTCAGAACCTCCCTTAAATTGAAAAGCATTAAGATCTGAGGTTTCAACTTAAACCATCTCTAACTTAAGGGCGGAAAAAATAAGTAAGATAGAAATACTTAGGAAAAACTTTCTCAGATGCCTTTCCTGGAATCTAGAAAACATGTAAGGAAAATGAACTGTTTATCCCTTGACTTGTAACAGACAGATCTTGATCCATTCCTGTATGGAGACTTTCAGCATGACTTGTAGCATCATGTAAGGATAATATTGGCTTTTTCATCTCCCAGAAGAGCTTGGAAAGTGGGTAGCATGTGTTAAAAATAAGAAACCGTATGCCTGAAAACCTTCTAAAGCATCTCCCAGCTATTGTTTAGATTTATGTCAATTTTAACCAGATAATAATCACTACTAACAAACAGGAACTGCGTGTAACCAATCAAAGCCAAAGCACTCTAATCTTGCTAACGCTCAACCATGAAATCTTCCAACCTGCCAGAACCATTTTGTAGCCATTGACCATCTTTTAAGTTACAGAGCTTCTGTTCTTACATTCTGAGCAGCCACCAACCAAGATTAGGTCTGCTAACAGATGCACCACAGTTTTCATGATGTTAGAACCTAGCTGAGCCACATGTAAGTCGAAACTGCCCCCAGCCAATACAAATCAAATCTGAAAAATCATCGTTTTAACGTCTGATGATAACTCAGTTCATCTGTGCAATAATGAAATTAGCCACACAAATTTGGGCTGCAGCTAGCAAGTTAAAAACTACCTCCATAAAGTGCTAGAAACTCAAATTTTAACAAGAACCACAAATAAGACAACTACTTTAAATTTTAAGAAAGGAAAAATATATGGCCAGTAAATTAATCCTAAGAGAAAATTATGTTCTAGCTCAAGGCTGACCGAGTTGAAATAATTTCATGGGTCACTTTCTGTGGATTCGAGCGTCTTTGCTGGACAAATTTCTCTTTGGTTACATTTGCAGGATGGTAGTGTCCTTACTCTAATTTATGTTGACTGTGGAGAATGCTTAACATGCCCTGTTCCGCCCAGTATGAGGAGACTCAGATAGTCCACACACCATTGCCTCTAATTTCTACTGTGTTCTTCCAGTAACAATGCTTAGAATGTCAAAAAAAGATACAGAGCTGTTTGATAATTTTTTTTTCTGGATTTTGTTTTGTTTCAGAATACCTTCTGGTTTGGTTTGGGAGGCTCTTCAATATTTTTAATTCCTGCCATAATTTTTGCTGTAAAGCTCTCCAAATATTATCGTAGAATGGATACAGAGGATGTCTATGATGAGTAAGTATATACTCTGAAGTAAATTAAATGGCAAGTGGAGTGAAATTTTTTTTACTAGTGTTGCACATGAAGATGATATAATCCTTTAGTCTTCTGTGCTATTGGATTAGAACTGCATGTTCTTGTGAAATAATGTGGGTTTGGGCTGGTGCCTGCCCAGGGCTTCATGCAGGTGGGCTTTGGTTAACATGTTTTGCCATGACTCTGTACAGTACTGTACTCTTGCAAGCTCTGTCTTGGAGAAATTTATTTCAGAATAAGGTCTTCAGAGCTTAGTGTACAGCCTTTATTTAAATATCTTCCAATGCGCAAGTGATTATCTTTGCTAAATTACCTATTAAAATGAATTGTGCATGCTTTGTAATCTCCTTGAATTAGTTATTTACTTCCTTACTATCTTGGTTATTCCTAACCAGTCTTTCCATTTTCAATTGCAGTTCCTCTGTCTCAGGGACTTGGCATTTTACTTTATGATAACTGTTCTTACGTATTTTCCCTTGGTTTTGTTTTTACTATTTTCTTTTCTACGCTTTATTTTGCTCACTGTTCAGTTAGCCTGTGCACTGAATTTCTCAAATTTCACACTATTTATTTTTCATTGCACATTCACAAGTCAGCAGAGCAGAAGCAGGCCTACACAGCTAAAATAAATATTCACTTACTAGTGTCAAGTTAATTACTTCTCCTTTTTTGTATCTTTTTTTTAGTGTTGAAACCCATGAAAAAGTAAGACATTTTTGCTGGTATCTGTTAAAATTATTTCATTAAGATGGGAGGGTTTATATTTTTAATGTAATTTCTTACTTCAAAAGAGGTAACATTTTATTTCACCAGACTTTATATTACAGTATAGAGCTCAACAAGAATACCTTAATAATTAATTTTTGGAGCATATTAAAATATAAAAATGTAAGATATAAAAATATATTAAATATAAGATTATAACATAACTCCTGAATGTTACAAAGGAAAAGTTACCTTCTACTGTACAGACACAGCTTACCTTTACACATAGTACCATCATCCATGTATATGTCTTAGCCATGCTGTACATAGTGCATCTAATAGTTAACGTGGTCTTTCTTGGTGTATTCATTTTATTACAGTATGGAAAATGGTAATAATGGTTATCATAAAGAACACTTATATGGTATACACAATCCTGTTGTTGAAAGGTAAACCAAGTCTGAAATTGCATGCCTTCATGTGTCCTTGGTTAATATACTATATTAATCACTTACCTGATTTTCTGCATGTTTCAAAATGAATCACATAATTCTGTTTTTTGCATGGTTACTCACTATAGCAAATGCTGTATGAATTATATTTTTAAAATATGCTTCATATCACAGCAGATACTGTAATAACTTTCAGGAACTTAACAAAGGAATTGCCAAAATTTGAACTGGCACAATGGGTGGCCTTAAATGGATAAATTTATTAAAATATTATGATAGCAACTGAAGGCGATTGGGTGGGATACATTCTTACTCCTGAGTTCATTTGTTTTTATGTTTATCAAAGGTCTGTATATAATAAATGTGCTTTTTATATACTATCTAGGACAGAAACAGGTGCAACTTTATAAACTCTGATTTACTCATAGATATTCTTGTGCAATCCATAGAACACACAAACTGAATTTTATAAAATCAGCTTTTTCTTCTGATCTTTTAAAATTCTAATCAGGAGCTGTAGAGACCCCACAAATAAACACAGCATTTAATTGCTCATTTGCTCTGTCACCAGAACATCTGTGCTATGTATTGTAACTTTTTAGATAGTGAGGAGAAGAGGTTTTGCTGTGCAAAAGGCAGGCTATGCAGAAAACATGAACTGAGAAAATAATCTTTCTGCATGTATAAAACTAGTGTAACATCATAGAATGAGAAAGTCAAGTTATGTCTAAAAGAGAGGAGATCTGAATTGTTTTTCTCTCTCTACTACTTTTCTGCTGTAAAACCTTAGCTGGTTGTGAGACTTCTTTTGCATCTTCAGTTTCCATAGGGATAACATAGGATGTTGCACCACTTCATTTTCTGGGTTTGCAAGATATCTGGGTTCCTTAGGGAAGGATCTAAGTCATGATTAAAATCTGTAACTCACTATGACTTTGCATAACTGAAAATATAGGTTGAGTGTTAGCAGACAAATAAGATGTCATTGTTCTTTCAATAATGGGTGAATACCAAAAAAGCTCAAAGTTTTGAAGTCTTGCCAGATTTTATGGCTGCATCAGTTGTATATTGTTATTATTTATTAGCAATGTATTTTACAATAATTATTTTAGTGACCAAGTGTTGACTCCATATTTTCTTCTGGAGGAAGTATTTACATATAACTATTTTTAGTGATATTTATGTTCATTATTGTGTCATGGTCCGTTCTGCAACATTGGGACTCCCTAAATTAACCTACAGGGTGTTTGATTCAAAACTAATCTCCACTGGCACATCTAAGAACTCAGTTATAAGGACTTTTGATATTTTATGTAAGAGGAAACTTATAATTGCTCAGGCCTTAGAAGTTGCTTTCTGATCTTTAAATCTTTACTAAAGTTGATATTTTTGAGTTTATGGCATGTTTTTGTGACACTTCAGTGATTGATGAATAGTTTAATATAGTGTTCCTGAATAAGCTAAAAATTATTAACATTAAAAAAAAATCTGCTAAAGGCCACTAGTTGAGTCCTCACTTCCTTTTCCTAGATTTTATTAAAGCTGTAAGAATAATGTAAGAATTCAATTTGAAGGAATGCCTTCTTCTGATAAATTAATGGAGACTATTTGAAAATCTGCTGATTATATTAGATAAATACTTTGAGTTTCTCAGTCTGGGATTCCCATACTAATAGAGTCTCATTTTTCATTTTCAGTTCAGCAAACTCTTTGCTTTTATGCTACCTCTGCTTTTTCTCAGTTCCTACAAATTATTTTACATGCTTTAGGTGACATAGGTAACAGCTCACATTATGCATTCTGTGAGACAGGAAGACTTTAAACAGGCCTCTATAAACCTGTACTTCTGCAGGTGTGAGAAGAATCCTCTATGTTATTTATCCTTGGAAATCTGCCTAATTATTTTGCTGGAAAGAAAGAAATAAGTATCTCTCTTTATAAATATATGAGATATACATATCTCTCATAGATTTCATATTTGTATTTATATATATAATACCAGTATGAGATATTTATACAAATATAAATATGAGAAATCTAAATGACATCAAATGCAGCCACCATTTTGTGAGCAAAACTGGAGACTGGATTAAAGGGTGTTCAGTGGAGGTCAGCGGGGTTGAGGTGGTAATCCAAGCATTTGTTTCTATCCTACAACCAAAGAAAACCGGAAAGGTTGCTGGCAAAAACCGTGAATCTATTTTCTCTTGTTTGAAAAACTCTAAATGGGTAAAAGTTTGAGAACAGTTTGTGCCTAATGAGCCTA
Source organism: Apteryx rowi (assembly GCF_003343035.1). NCBI lineage: Eukaryota > Metazoa > Chordata > Aves > Apterygiformes > Apterygidae > Apteryx > Apteryx rowi. The sequence goes on from NW_020450614.1 coordinate 713,062, forward strand.
TTCACATTACAGTTATACACAGTACTTCTGTTCCATTTGTGGAGAAAAGAAAATTATATTTTTGGGTTTTGTTTTTCTTGTATAGCTCTGTGGAACAGTGGTAGCAGATACTGGAAACATTAAGGGGTAAGCAGTGAGCTTTTAAAGTTGATTCCAAATCTATTACTACTTTGCTATTTTTAAGAAAACTGCTATGCTTTTAGTAGCATGAATTTTGTAAGGTAAATAAATAAATATTGAACTGTAGTGATGTTCGTACTGAAATCTATACCTGCATTCTGGTTAACATTACATTGTAATGCTATCTTCGTCAAATTTTCCTGAATTGTTTTTGCGATTATTTCCAGGTTATAGAAATGAGGCTCAAGATTCATCTATAGGAATATATCATCGTTCTTCCACGTGTGTTGGCATTTTCATTCATCTTCCAAATACTGAGCCACTTGTTTTGTGACCTGTACTGTAAATCACAAATACACTATTGAATGTTATGTCATAAACTACTGTACAGAATATTTTGTGACCAGGGCACTGCCTCTCAAATACCACTGTTCAAGGCTTGAATTAAAATTTTTTTTTTTTACTTTTTTACACTGGGCTTTCTATCTTACATCACAGTATATAATTTCAGTAGGTTAACAGACTTTGCTTAGCTATCCTCTGGCAATTGGTTAAGTTCTTAAATTGCTGAGATGTGTTAAATACAGTATATACATGTTTACATAAAAAATGCATTTTGTATACAGAGACTTTTGTATATACATTTTCCTTAAAACTTAAGTGTTTAGTTAAGATTTTAATATTGTATAGTATACTTCACAATTGAATTTACCAGCATGATCAGTGTTGTTATTTGGTGCTCTTGAATGACCACTTCTGACTAAATTTTAAATGTAATGGGATCCACAGTGTCTCTTTGCGTCTCTGAAAAGTTCAGCTGCAGTTTTGATTTTTCCCTCTTTTTGAATTATTTAATATTTAGTAATTTTTGCAGTGTAGACCTAAAAGGGACTGTGTGGAGAAGTTTGAAACTCTGTTTGGGTGGGAGGGTTGGGAGTGTCTATGATGCATAATATGGCAAAGCTAAGCTTTCTGGAGTTCAGTAGTACTCAAAAAGAGCATGAGAGATGTCATAATGTTGGTGATTTTTAGAATGCTTTACGTTCTGTTTCTTCTCTTTTCCTTCTTCACACCCAGTTCTATAATGTCCTTTAATAGATATCACTGTTAAGTTGTGGCTCTTTCAGCAGCCAGTGATTCTATTTTTGTAAGTAACTTTAAAATGTGACTTCAGATATTGTAAATCCAGTTGCTAAAAATGTTTGAATTTCATTCCTACTGTTTGAGTTATTACCTTGAATTTAGGCATACAGTTGTGTTGCTGAATTATGTTGACAGTAGAATTCATCAAAAGGGCCACAAGTGTGTCTATTACTAATGTAAAACATTGCAGAAGGTGAAATAAGTGGCTATATTGAACTAAAACTGCGTCTCTTCATGTGCCAGTATTCTTAACTTTGTTTCCAACAAGGTTTATTGGCTTAAAGTAGGGATAATCCTGAAAATCATTGAAATGATTTTAAAGAAATGCTGAAAAGTGATACCAGTTTTTAATCTGGAATAACCTTATTTTTTCATTTTTAGGTCATGTATGGAAACATTTCTAACTGACAGTATGTAGCATATGTGTATATATAATGTTCAGAACTGTAGATTTTTAAAAGTTTCTATTTTTAATTTGAGAAAGTGTTCCCAGTTCATTTAAATAAAAAAGAACTTGGTTAACTAACTGATGTTTGATTCTCAATTGTTTTGTTTATATAAAGGTCGTTTTCAGAGGGAGGAGTTGCACTGAGTTAAGATCTTATGAAAGTGAGAGTGTTTTTATCCTCACAAAAATTTCTGTGACATTTGACTTTTTCTGATAATTTGAGCCTAAGCAAGATGAGAGACTAAGAAATGGAGCAGGAGGAACATTGGCTCTGTGTGAGGGAGCTTCTGAGTTCCATAAAGAATGTTATTTATGCAGAGATGCTGAATTCCAGCTTCTGAGATGTGCAGGATATCCGTATATCCTGTAAGTGTTAAAGGTGTTACTGCTAGCCTCTACTGTTGTCTCTACACCACAGATAGCAGAATTAAGCATTTGCCCATTCTTCAGCTCCCACAGTTCACTGCTGATGTCTTAGCTTAACTTATAAAAGGACAGTTGTTTTTCAGTAATATACCAGACCACAAGCTGTTTCATCTGAAGCACAGGCAGATGTTTGTGAGGACACAAATGCCAGATGGGAGTGGGACAAATAGCTGTCAGTAACATGTTAACTGCAATACATAAACACAACAGAGCTCTTGTGTCCAAGCCTTTATCCTTATCCTTGTAGTCTGGTTTGTTTTCATAAATACCCTGTCTTCAGCAGTTAAAAAAAAACTCGGGTACTTCATAGAGATCTGAAACTGGTGTAAGGTATTTTTTAAGAGAATTTTGAAGTCTTAACAAAGAGGGACAAAGAGGGAAGAGACTAGTGTCAGGCTGTCAAGAATGGCTGTTCTGGGTGGCTCCATCTGTTAACAGTTTGGCAGATCGCAAGCTAGCTGGGATGCCAGAGCAGCTAAGCACAATGCCTATTGTCAAGTATTAGCTGAGTGTTTTTTCTAATTTATTTTTTTGATTTGCTTCATTATAGATCTGTTGGGTGATTTTTTGTTGTTTTTTTTTTCTTTAGACCTGTTGAGCAGCTAGATATACAGTATAATATTCTATTACTGTATGTATGGCAGTTCTTAAGCTCAGGCTTTCTAGCATCCCATAGTTATTCAAGCGTACCAAAATAACATGACACTCCTTCACAAGCTGTTCAAGTCAGGCCGGGTGTAGTGTAGATGTCTTTGTGAAAGAAGTGCCTAATGGGGTCTCATTAGCCGGAGCAGTTTTGTCACCTACAACAGGACAGCTGGAATTTCTCCTCCTGACCTCCTGAATGCCAAGGGAGTTATGATTCTTCTTAGCTCTTTTTAGTTACTACAGAATTCTGCAGTAAAATATTTCTGTTCTCTTGCCATTGTTTTATTGAAGTTTTACAGCTCTTTTACTGTGAATAGGAAAACATAAAAAGCTAAGGATAGAAAGTGATAAAGCACGGCTAACTGCTATATCATGCTTTTGGGGGTTTATTCCCCAAGACCCATGATATGCTCGTTCTTTTGTCTTGCACTGTTGGCTGAAAATAACCCACGGAGTGGCAATGATTACAAAATTTCAGAATGTCTGGTTTATGTTTAGGCCCATAATATCTTATGTTGCTAAAACTTTATTCCTTGTTTAAAGATTGCAAGTCTAAAAATCTTTCATGGCTCAAAGAATGTGCAGTTGATTCTTCCAAGGTTTTCCATGTGTCCACACTGTGTGTCAAATGCTGACAAAATGAAGTACTAAAGTTGCATCCTTACTGTGCAAATCCACAGAAAACCAATTCCATAAATCAGCTTTTATTAATAGGATGTAATTATAATGATCCAGACCTAGCTGCATAGGTTTTTTTGGCACTCTTATTTTGTTTACTTCAATATGGCCTGACAAGTTATGGCATGAAGAAAGCTATAAAGGAGCTGGAGAATGGAAAATATCTGTTAAAAATCAAATATGACATGTTCATCCTGGATAGGAATGTGCTTCTTAGTTATACAACTATCATGCTGTATTTAAGTGCATTTACAAGATTTGTCTTGTTAACTTCTTGGGAGTTTACAGGTTATTTGACACTCCCTTGGGCTATAAATTATGGGCACAGGCATAGCGAAGGGTGGTTTATTATAAAAAAAAAAAAAAAAAAAAAAACCACACACATATACACATCCCACCTTTAGCTGGAAAGAGGCTTCTTTGTGCACCAAGCCTTTAAATTGTGAGCAGCAAGCTGCTACTTTCACTTCTTCGGATCGTTTTGCTCAAGGATCTCAGCCCCTCTCACCATGAAGAGTGTTGCTCTTCTTTCCCTAGTAGTGATCTGTGGCATGGGAGGATTAGGACAGAAGCTGAAACCAAAGAAAAGAAGCAATGGTGAAGAAATCAATTTTCGGACTAAAGCCAAAGATGTTTGCACAATGACTGTGAGTGGGGATGAGGAGATGAAACTTAGAATTGAATGCAAAAACCAAGGCAAGTCCTACTGGTGTGAATTCACTGGCAAGCCATCAGTCTGTCGTCCTTTCAGAAAGAATCCAAAGATTTACTGGAACCAGATCGCCATGGAACTTAGAAAGCTCCCACATGCTTGTGAATCTACTCAAGTGTTGAAGGCCACCATGTGCCAAAAGGCTCCCACGGATGCTGTTATGAAGCAACTAACTGCTGGCATGGAGCCGGAAGATCTAGCAAACCAGGACAAATTGGTCCAGAAAACTTCAGCTTCTACAAAGGAAGCAGGGAAAAGCTCTGTAAAGAAGATTGGGAAACCTCCAGTACTACCTCTTATAAAACCAACCCAACATGGTCAAGGGTCTGCGAATGAAACTGAAGCAATGAAACTGGCACGAGAGCACTGCTGGGAATCACTGCATGGTTTCTGCTCCTACATTATTGGCATCTTCAGAGGTTAAGGATTTGCTTCAGGTAAAATTCCCTCTTGAAGCACAGCAGAAAATACCTAAGAATAATCCTGTAAGAGTAATGCTGTTCTGTTATTTTGATCTTGGGGATCTCTCAAGGGTATTGACGAGGGAGGTTCTAGTCTCACTAACTCTTCAAAGTTGCAAAGCCAGAACTGTGGCCTCTGCAGGTATGAACATTGACATCTAGTAGGTCAAGGGTCCCTGGTGGCCTCCTATGAGGCCTTTAGGATGTACTGGGATGTAATGCTTGTCACTTCTGTTGATAATAAATAGTGCCATTCTGAAGATCGCTTGTGCATTTCCTATTCAGTATATTTTTCTTAATCCCATGGTTTATCAGTTCTAACTGCTTGAATTGGGCTTATTTTCCCCCTTTTGTCATTTTTTCCCCCCATGTGCTGTTTTTTTTTATTTAAACCCATGAAATGGAATAAATAAAAAATGCATCAGATCCATCCTGCAGTTTAGAGAGAACGACATTCAGAATTTGAGAGAATAAAGCTTGTTCATCAAAACTGCTAGTTAATAATTGCCTGTTTAATATTAGTTCATAAAAAGCTTGCAGAAATGAATAAAAGGAAACTGTTCAAATGTCTTAGTTTCTGTGTTTGTTTTATAGAAGTGATAGGTGATCACATGCAGACTCTGTGGGTAAGTCTCAGTTCTTCAGCCAGGTTTTAAAAAGACAAAGCCATCACAGAAGTAATTGGATTTTTACCTGCTTACATTTCACCTCAGAGAGAATCCAGGACCTGGCTGTTAAACCTGATAAACTTTCAGCAGAAATGGGAATATATGCAGCATGAGCCAGCAAGTTAGTTTAAGCATTTAGACTGCTGATGATCCTAATTGTGCTTAATACAGCAAAATGACTAATTTTTTCTTTTTTTGTTTTGCAGAACAAAATTTTTACAGCTGAAGAAAGCTCCCTGCTGTAGTTTAATACATTAGACTAATGAATTTTGGTTTCAGAATGAGTCATCTCTATAGGTCTTGTAGCTGTTTTCCCTTTGCACCCCTAAAATGAAACTTTTTAACAGCCCTGAAAGATGCATGAAACTGGAATGATTGTACTGAAAGTATTATGATAAACTAATTGTTCCTAAATATTACACACAATGTAACTGGACTTATATAACCAGGATTCCACTTTTACTTTAAAAGTGCTGTTCTTAAATAAGTTGTTCTGTGTGCAGATTTGCTTTGATTTGTTAGAGATGCAAGCTGTATATGATGCTACAGTTACTGCAAACAATAAAAATAAGAATTTTGAAAAAATATTCAGTGTGCTTTCCTAAAATTTTAAATAAAAGGTGCTAATTGTGTTTATATTTGATACCTGTGTCTTAAGAGATGTTGGTATTGAAGTTGCAGATCTGATTCATTACTTTTCTGATGTTAACATGTTATGATTAATATTTTTCAATATTATCATTACATTTATACTATAATGTTAAATTTCAGCAAAAAAAATGGAATGGAGAAATAAAAGATTGTTTATAAAAAGACATTTAGAAACAGCAGATAACAGATGCATGACATGAGCATTCCTAGTGTTCAATATTATTGATGATAATGGTATTAAACCTCTTGTTTGGGTTCAGTAAATATTCTGAAAGGTAACTCATGTCTATGCATTTATGAAATTACACATCACCTGCACAAATCTCTTCAAAACATAAAAAAAGCCTTAATAGCCTATTGTTAGAGTTTACAGCACATTTTTATGTGTTGTAAATGGTGTTTTTTTTTTTTTAATTTTATTTTATTTCACAGTGATCCCTTTTGCTCCCAAGTGAGCTGTTCTCAGCAGGGATATAACTGGAAAAACTTGGTGCCACAAAACCCAGTAGTACTCTGCATTTGCTGTTAAACAGTTTCTGCAATGTGTAATTGTACTTAAATACTTATCCGACTTTACTCATAGCTTTGTTCTTCTCACTTCATAACCAATAAGTCCAAACCTTTTGAAATATTAAATGGAAAGGAACAGCAAATAATGAAAGTGAGATGCAGCAAAATAATACAGTGTAAAAAGTTGTATATACAAGGCATGTAATTTGAATTTAATGTAATTTGAATTTTGATAAAATGCAAGCTTGAGAAAGTCTATTTTTTGTCAGCCAGTGTCATTTTTTGTCAGCTAATGTGGTTAATCTTCATTTGTAGTTTCAATTACCCTTCCTAAGCTCTTCTATTGTGAGGCAAAAAGAAAGCAGTACATCTATTCACTTATTTCTGTCATAGAAATGAATATAATTGTTATTTGATTTTCAAGTGGTTTTAATGTGTCCAAGTAATATTTGGGAACTATTTGGAAATACGAAGGGGAGATTGAGGGATTTCTGACAATTTAAAAATATTTATTTTTAAACTCCTCCTCTCTTGTATGATGCAAAATCCTTACTTCAGACCATACATTTTGCACTAGTTTCCATTACAACAATCATGACTTTATAGATGAGACAGAATTTCTGTTGTGTCTGAATCTCCATGAAAATCAAAAGTCACCACACCATACTGATAGCAGGGAAAAACGGTGAGGTTTCATGATTTCACTGAAGGAAAATTTTTCTCCCTTGTGCCCTCTTCTCTCTATACAACTGAATGCAGAAAGCAGCAAAACAAAATTGTCTGACATTGTATAGGACTCTTGATGGCACGGTCTGAAATATATGGCCAGCACTGATTCTACTTAGTGGAGGACTATGTCATGTATGCTTGCTAGCACATGGTTGCCATGGGAATTCTTATCTCATTTCAGTAGAGCAGAGCTGTTGCTGGATAGGAACTAGAAATCAAATATTCTTTCATCAAAGACCCCTATTTCACGAACCGGTTTCTGTAAATTGTCCAGGATCTCAAATACATGATTAAGCAATAAGCTTTACAAAAAGCTGAGGATATTTTGGTACCAAGGTGCTACATAGCTTGGGTTATGTTGGATTAGGCGACTGTATGCACCCTTAGCAAGTCAGTTACTGATAATGGTCTTGCTTTCAAAGATTTAAAAATCATTAACTGAAATATCCCACCTTACTGTAACACAGCACTGTGATTGTATCAGCTGCATTGCCACTTAATTGTGCTTAGTACTTACAATGTGCAGTCATGATATTTCAGCTACCATTTTAGTGTGAAAGTGCTATTCATTCATGAAAGGATGAATTGAGAAGTGTTTGTAGTGAGTTTAGTGTGGTTTTCAAGTACCCAATGAATGAATGAAACCTGTTATTTGTTTTAAGTTAACCTGTTAGTTCCCATATAATACCTAAGGAAGTCCACTCAAGTGGAGATGCACCTTGTTGCTTATTTTCTTGACAGAGGAACAGCACACTAAGATGTTTTTCTTGGTTTCTGAAATCACGAAGACCCTTGACATCCAGGCCAGTCTCTTCTGTTGCTAATTCAGTGTGATTTCAGGCAGTCCACCTGTCTCAAGATCCTCATGTTTATGTTCCCACAGAAGCAGCAGGACTACTTGCTACTTTGTCAAGGTAAGCCCCTAAGAAAAGCAAAACAAAATGCATTTGGAGAACCTGTATGTAGAAGGGTATGTATTTAACATGTAATTAAGATTAAGGAAAGCAATGGAGTGTGTTAAGGAAACACTACTGGAGTGAGTCTAGTGGAAAGCCATCAAGATGGTCAGGGGGCTGGAGCTCTTTCCCTGTGAGGAGATGCTGAGGAATGGGGCTTGTTCAGCCTAGAGAAAAGATGGCTTTGAGGGGACCTAATAGCAGCCCCCCAATGCCTATGAGGAGGATATTGAGAAGATGGAGTTGTGCTCTTCACTGACTTGCATGACAGGAGAATAAGAAGTGACAGTCATAAATTGATACAGGTGAGGTTCTGACTTGATATGAGGCAAAAACATTCTTTGTGAGGATAATTAAGTTTTGGACCAGGTTGCTCAGAGGGGCTCTGGAATCTCTATCCATGAAGCATTTCAAGACCCAGCTGGACAAAATTTGAGCAACCTAGTCCGAATTACTGTGACCCTGCTTTGAGCAGGAGGTTGGACTACAGACCTCCCGAGGTCCCTTCCAACCTGAATGATTGTATGATTTGTAATGGTAATATAGAGGAAAGCTTAAAAGTTCTGGCTATTTGATGGTGAATACCTCTATTAGCTTCTGTGTATCCTTAAAATGCAAGGAATCCTTATGGATCAGCCATTCTAACTATCCCAAATAGAATAAGAGAAAGGATTTTCTTAAGCAAGTTTCTCGTGGCAGATCCTACTGTTAAATTGTATGCATTTTCTTGGATAACTTCATGTTCAATGCCTCCATTTTTTGGTACCTGCTTTTATTTAGACTGATTTTGACACTGGTGAAAATCAACAAGGAAGTCAGATGTTCAGGAGCACTGAAAATCCTGTCTGTCTTAAAGTCAGATATCCAAAACTAAGGAAATCCTCATTTGCAGTATATTTGTGCTAAAGTAGACCAAACTCGTATCTAAATTTTGCGGCTCATCTGTCTTTAGATTATCTCGACTATGCAATAGTGCACTCTGGTGTTTTCTGAGATAATTGGTTAGTTACATTTTCCTTGATCGCTCTTGTGTGGTTTGCAGTTGTGTGTTTTGCATTCTTGATTTTTCAGTAGGTGTCATAGCTCAGTATGGCATGGATTTTAAGGCAAAAATCTCTCACAAAAATAAAAGGAGAGAGGAAAACTAAAATATCCCAAAGTCCCCTGTTGCCATTCCTGCTTCTTTAGGAGTAATGTTTTCTGCTTTTTTACTTTTTTATTTCTCCTGTTCTTACTTTTTCCAATTTCTGTTTTGTTTTTTTGTTTTGTTTTCTTTTTCTGAAGATGAATAAGACAAGCGTGAGAGATTTCTTTTGGCTGTGTCTGCTTTTCTCCTCTACGCGACAAAACTATCCTCACCGGAGTTCACAGATCATTCTTTGCAATGGTAAAAGGATGAGATATGTGCATAAAAACAGAAATAAGAAAACAAAACAGAAGAGATGCAGTCAGTGCCATGACAAGATATTGGTGTTATCTCATGGATAGTAATCAGACATACTGCGAATCTATTTATTTCATTTTCACATTTCGTGTACGAGTTTACTGCATAAATATGAGGCAGGAGGCCAGTTACTGAATTTTTAGAATAGCTATATTATAGTATGTATGGAGCAAGAAAAAAATGAAGCTGATGTCTGAGTTATAGCGGAAGTTCAGGTCTCCCCCTCCACCACCTTAACATGTTATAAAACTTTTTGCATAACCAACTGCTTGCCGTATGTTTTCGTGCTGCGGTACGCTTCCTGTTCCTCTGGGCTTACAATGATTGTAGTCAGGAAAGAAAACAAAGACGCCCTTTCAGGTCCACTGACTGACAAGCTAAAATAACTGCGTTGCTCACTTTCACCATCACATGTAAACTCGTGCTATGGCTGCCACCATAAAAATTAATGTGTAAATTATGAAATTTGTTACCCCCTGTGTGTGAGGAGGCCCTCTGCACAAACATGGTTGTAATAAAATAAAAAAATCGCTTAGGAATTGAAGAGAGCTAGAGACTTCCTGCTGAAGGAAATATTAGCAAAATCCAGGCTCTGAACTCTGGCAGAGAAGTCTTGCAGTCTTCTCTGTCAAAATAGCCCAGCAGACGTGCAGGCCGGGCCGGGCCAGGCTGCTCTCATCTCACCCCATTTTCCAGAGGTTCTGAACTGGTCCCTTATTTTGTGGAATCAAGAAATTTAATGTGGGAATCCACAAATCTGTGTTTGCAGACAAGGAAGGTTATCTGATGCCCACACGATTACACAGGAGACCGCGTCAGTGTCAGAGTTGGGCTTCCTCATCTACCTGAAGAAAGTAACCTTATCTGAGAAGACCGCGTTATGGCTGTTACGTGCCTCCAACAGCACAAATGAAGCTGAAGCTCAAATGTTTGAGTGGCGCCCCTTCTTGCTTGTGCAAAAGGTCGTTAGGCCTCCCGGAGGGTCAGCTCCCACATTAGCCACCTCGTGGCCTGGGTGTGGGGTGCTGTGCGGCCCGGGGGGCTGCGCACTGCCACGCCTGCGTGCCGCATGGCTGACTGCAGTGCTTGGGAGGGTCTTCTGCTTGCAGGCAAATGCCTCTGGGCTGTTTCGCAGGGTCTGGCTGCGATGGGGCAGCACCGGATCCGAGGGGGCTGGTTGCGGTCCTGTGGGCGGGACGCCACTTCTCCCCAAAGCGAGCCTGTGGGGGGGGTGCAGGGCTCAGTGCGCTGCCATCTTGTGTGCGCCGCCATCTTGTGCGCGCCGCCCTGGCAAACTCGCTGCTGGGACAGCCTCCATGGCCTGCTGAAGAGCTTTGGAGGGGGGTATCACAAGCAAGGCGGCTGTACTGGCACTGGGGGGCAGAGGGGGCAAGCCAAGCCGTGCTGCTCAGCCTTTCAAGACATGCTGGTGAACTTGGGCTGCACAGCGGTGCGTTTGCCCAGGGAGCACCTGCTGGAGCAGGCTGTAGAGACAGGGTATGTCAGGACAACAAATCTGTCTTCACCTGAGACTTGCTTCAAGTAGCTTAATCTCCCATGACTCATCCATTTCTGCCTTTTCTCATCAGAAAGAAGTTTCAAGAATTGTTGTTAAAATCTCTTTGTAGAAATCCACATAGCATCTGCCAGAAAGGTAAGCTGCTTCAGGCGGATAGGAATTATTTTTCACAAAGATTAATGCTTCTGCCTATACCTCACAACAAATCACTCCTTTCATTTTGCTAAAAAGCCTCACGACCTGAGAGAAGAAGAAAGGCCCGTGGTATACATGTGAAGAACAGGTAAGAATCATTTCAGGAACATTGGCAAGAGCATCACCTGTGATCATTTCTTTCCCCTGTGTTCTTGGGCCTGAAATCATTTTAATGGGAATTAGGTCAGTAAGTTTTGGGTTTGCTTCAAACTGATCGTATTGCATTTGCTTTGGACATCTTCTTGGCACAGGGTTGGACAATGACTAAAAGAAATCAGCAACACTATTTTCCTTCAACTTAGGTAACTATAAAACTTTTTATACAGCCCTACACATTTCACCTCAGCCTAGCAGTGTCCCTTGGCAGGCATGTACTGCATTCAAAGTGGAATCGATAAATCATAGTAATTTGATGGAATGGGCAAACCTTTTTTTTTTTTTTTTTTCTCGCTATAAATCTCTTTATGTGGAGGACTGTATCATAAATGTTTCTGACTTAGGGGAGAACCCAGGATCTAAAATAAAAGATTACCATAACCCTTTACCACCTGACAAATTATTCTTCTATCTGTATAATGGCTCTTACATCCACATACGTAGTTGAACACAGATAGCAAAGGCATGATTTCACAAGTTAATATTTAGTTTTCTAAGAACAGTATGCTACTACTTCGTGGCTTCTGCATGATTTACATGAGCAGAGAAAACACACTGACAAGGACTAGAAACCAGTGTAGAAAACTAGATTGCCTTCAGTATTTGTGAGAAGAAAGGCACAGTGTAAACATTTCAGAGACAGGAAGAAACCAACCTGAAAAGGAAACGGTCAGGTCAATCTTCTGCTTCATCATAATTTCTGTTTTCTCCTGTGTTATCTTAAAGTTATCCAAAACAAACCTAATTGTTGCTATAGAAAGAGAAATATAACAATATAATTGCTACTTTGCTTTCTACAACAGCTTTGTATGAGCACATTGCTTTTCAGCCTGTAGACCTGGAAAGGAGAGGAAAACTGAACATAACAGAATACTGAACTCAGCTAGAATTTAGCTTTTCAGCTGTAGAAATTGTTTTAAATTGTAATAGATTTTATTTCTACGTTGCATTTGGTTCACCTATTTCAGGGTATTTTACAAAAAAGAAATGAAAAGTTTTGTCTCTCTGAAATAGACAAGTATTGTTACCCATCTTTGAAAGATTAGGAAACAGCCAAAGAAATGTAAGAAGGCTTCTGATAGCTGGTGTTTAGGCAGAAACTAGTATGTTACGTAGCAGTACATGGGTATTTAAGCAGAAACAAAATTTTCACACACATATTTGTAATGCTATTAGCTAAGTACATACAGGAAAAACTCTATCCCTCACATGCACTGGCACTGGAACTTGAATGTGTTAGGAACTCTCTGTGCATTGAGGTCTCAAACAGAGACAGACTGTTACCTGTATATGCGTGCAGATGGCTGTATTCCAAAAAATACATGTGCATATTTTTGCTGGATGAACCTGACCACAGATAGAGTCAACTCTTGACTTATATGGGCAGGCTAAATGCAGTCTGGCAGCAGAGTGGGCTCTGGGCAAAGGCCAGATGAAGGGTCAGGTCAGTTCTGGAGTACTGACTATTCATGAGGGAGCTGGAAGTGATCGCAGTGTCGGCATAGGGGCCAGGGGTTGAGAGAAGAAGTTAGCAATGTACAGCCAAGACCTGATACTTTTGTGAAGGTCCTGAGTGAATGTGGAGAGGGATGTGGAATGGATAGTGGAAGCCCCGGACACCTAACCCTGCCCTCAGCAGCAACAGCAGCAAAACCAAAATGGGTGGTCTGCTAATTTTGCAATTACATTAGCTCTTATTCATAACAACCAGGTTCACACTGGTGCTTAAAGCCTGGTCTTACTGATACCAGTGGCGGTTTTGCCACTAATTTCAGCCTGGATCAGGTTTTTGCCAGTGGAACCTTAGGAAGACTCAGAAGCAGTCAAATTCTGATCTGTAATTAAGATGAGGAACAGAAGTCCTAGCTTCTACCTATTCCAGGTTTTCTGGACCTTGTGGTGCTAGTCATTGGCAAAATACTAATCTAGAGAGATTTTCAAATAGAGATAGAATGACAATTCTTCTATCAGATATCTCTTTTATCTTCAGTTCTGCCCTTTAGCCACTACGCTTCAGGGCAAAGATTAAGAGTTACAAAATTTTATTTGTGGTTGTCTCTGTTTTACACTTTCATTCACTCAAAAGTATCTTGCTGCTGCTCTTTAGGAACATTCTGGAAATGAATAAGCTCTCATAGTTTTACTGTTGTTAGAATCGGTAGTTATGCATGTTAGAAACAATGATGAAATTCCACACTGCAGACTCCATCACTTTCTTAGGTCTTGCTGCATATAATTTTATCTGCATGCATATTTGTTTGCATCTCATAAATTCTTCAACTGTAAATCTGTCATGCTATGAAGTATAGATTAATATATATACACAGTGTGCCCAGTGAATACAGACCTGCCTGTGTGTGCCAGCACATAGTTTAATGTAAATCTGCCATCTGAATGCAACAGTGTTTCTCTGGTCTAGTTATGTTTATATTTAATTAAAACCATTACTCTTTGGTCCTTTCTGTTCATTACCTCAAATATGTTGATTTAGAAGGGGGGGAGGGGAAGAGCTGATAAGGAGTGGAACATAAATAATAATATTTAAAACCTAGTCTATGTTTTTGTATAAAAAAGCTCTGTACGAATAGTCACTGGTCTGGGGTATTTAGGTGTACAGAGTATGTATTGATAGGTTAACAGAAAAGGTCCCTTGAGAAAGCCAAGATTTCACTGATTATTCCATAAGTAAAATTTACAAGTAGCTACATGGGGAAAAGACAGTAATGAGAAAGGTTTCTTTTGCCCTTTGTAGTCATTCTGTTTTTATACCATCTTTAAAATAAATTCCTGTTTTGAAATGATTTTGTGAGATTGATTCATAGATTTTGTTCATCTTCAAAATGTTTTTTTATTCATCCAGTGCAGAAACTGTGTGAATGTTGTTTTACTTCTTGATATCAACGTAGTGCTGGAATGAAAGAAACCTGTCTGATGCACTGCATCTCACTTCTTCCCATAGGGATGGGACACCCATAAAGCCATTTTGTTCTGTAGACAGTGCTTTAATGGGCAGCTTATCGTAGTTTAGAGCAGCTTTGGAGTTTTCAGTGGCACTAAAATGAGGATGCGCTAAGATCTCTTACGGCTCAATTATACTTCAAAAAGCTATAAAATACTGTTTTAAGAAGGAATTGTTTAGCTCCATGTATTTTAGAATCTGAGGTCAAAACATGACTAGAGCAAATAGAAAGAATTCCACCACTTTCCCTGCCGATTCTGGGGTCTGGTTGAAGGAAAGACGTTACAAAAGCAACAGGAAAGCCAGTTTCACAATGTATGTGATGCACTCTTACACTAATCATTAGTGGAAGCGAGTTACAATCATTGAACTTTTATTAAGAAGGTGGTTTGCAGACCAAAACGAGCAGCATCTGAAGTTTCTCTTCTTTCGATATTTTCTTCCTTTTCCTGTTCAGCCTTAAATGTTCAATCAAAAGCGTTCAATACCTTTTTCTAAGTTATAGGCATAGGTCAGATGTTCTTGTGAAGACTGTAAGATATCTGAGCAACCTGTGAGAACACCAGCCATTTCTAATTCAGCTGTGAGAATGGGCAGGGGACATACAGTCTCTCTACATACTGACTTTGTTCCTCCTGGAGAGATCTGAGAGGATGATGAATGTCAGCTGCTAGTCTCCAAAAGATGGTTCTCTCTTCTTTTCTTTTTAGCTTTCCCCAAACATGAGGCTTAGTAGATTTTCTGAAGTATTTTGGCCTGTGTCATCATCAACATGCAGGAAACATTCAGTGTCTATTAAATGATTGTTTTAAATATTGCATTAAATAATCTAGACCGTGGTTGTGAAGGCTGTGGATAGGCAGTGTGAGGAGTGGTTATGTGAAGACTGTTCTTTACTAGATGCAGCCTCCAGCCCCTTTCCCAACCAGGAGGGTAGTTAACCAGGATGTAGGGTCCTCTCCATCATCCTATGGGAGAAAAGTCCCAAATCCCCTGAAAGCATGAAGAAGGATGTAGATTTGAGATTTCTATACAGCTGTTTAGGAACAAATAATAAACATCAATAAAATTAATTTGTGTATTTCGTGTAATAGAGAAAAAATGGTAATCTAAATTAGAACTGGAATTGTAATACCATAGTGTTGGCAATGTCATTCTCATGTAGCTAAGAATTACGACACTGCTTTTCATCTGTTTTCAGAAAATGATTTTATTTCAGTCTGTTTGAACAAGGTTGAGTTCCTCTAAAGATGTCCTAAATATTTAGAATATTTTAGAATATTTAGAATATTGCTGGTCCTGTGCAAACCCATAAAAATAAGTATTAATAACTAGGGTTTAGGATTATTCGTTTCTTGGTTGTTAATAATCTCCACGTGGAGGAGCTGTAGAGTTAAAAATGATCCAAGGAAAACTATTAGCTTTTGAAAGAACAGTAGAATCAGAGGCATCACAAACTTCTGTCGGTCAGCTGAGCAAACTTCAAATCTATCTGGAATTCTTAGGGATGTGTGTCCTTTTAGCTTTTGCTAACTGTAACAAGTCTCACTAGAACTTGGAAAACATGGTTCAAGAAACCTTTTTCTTAGTTAACTGCTTCTATTTGCTGTGTATCAGAACATGCTGATGTCTGTTTAAACACACATGAAAACTGCAAATAAGATTTGTCCATTCCCTTTGTCCTTTCTCTGTGCCTTCAGAGAAACTTATGTCAGAAGTGAAAATGATGAAAACTACCAACCCACCCAGTAGATGTGAAATGCAGACATTCATAGTCATTCTTTTGACTTACTGAGCTTTCAGTGGGGCTTTTCAGAGCCCATTCCAGATGTGAGCTTGAGCCTTACAACCCTAGTGCATGCAAGGGATATTTACTGTATGCTTCAAGGATAACCCAAAGATTATGGAGGATAAGCTTTGTGGCTGATCCTGTCAGTGCATAGGGCAGTTTCTGGTGGCCAGCATAACTTGTGGAGGCATAGCTTGTGTTAGCCCAACAACACTCTTTCCATGTAGCTGAAACAGCTTCTGCAAATGCAATAATTTAAATCAGCAAAGAAACTGTCACAGCTGTGACCGTATCTCATTGTTGACTTTGCTGATATAACTGTGTTGGTTTAGAGACATGGAGTCAAGGTGGTATCAGTGTAGCTTTGCCACCAATATTTTTTGTGAAGAGCAAGTTCTGCACGTGGACTGAACTCTGTTGATTACTTTCTATCTGAAATACACTGAAATCAAAATTTCTGTTAGGTATTTGCAGGACTGGAGTCTCACAGATCATAACGTCCCTTGTTTTCCACTTCTGGTTCCTGGTTTCCTTTTTTGGGAACCATTTGCTGGTTCCTGGTTTCCACTGTCCTGCTATATATAAAAGGTATGCTCTAAATGAATGGTTATTCCATAGCAAGCTCTAGGGACATTCTGCTATACTTGGGACCAGTCCTAAGAAACACAAAATTACCAGGTACTGATAAATTCATAAGAACTTTGGAGTATGCTTTCTTACAGTAAATCCATCTACTATTCTCTCTGCACACACATATATATACACCTCATTTCGCCAAATATACAAATAAAAGCATTAATATTTATGTGATTGTAATGGAAGAGGAAAAACTATTCAATAGTATAGCATACTATATAGTAATATATATGAATGCATTACTATATTTACTAGTACAGCTTGCTTTATTTATGGAACAGCTCTAAGCTTTACGGAAATGATCTTGAGAGTAGACAAAGCCCAGAGCTATCACTGATATCAAAGAGACACTAGTGAAAGTCCAGTTATTCTGGCCAGGATTGTATTAGAGGAAAAACTAGGAAAGAAATCCAAGTTGCTTTGGCTTCTCAAAGTAAAAACTAGAAAAAATAATTTCTCTAGCTTCCTTGAAAAAATACCACTGTTCGTGTCAGTTCGGGTCAGGGGTGGTTTATAGAAACCCAGAGACAACCTCAAAAAAAAAAAAAGTGATGATGCAGCTGGGAAAGAATGGCTTTCTAATATACCACATCTTGGCCTATACATACTCTGTCTTTAATTCCATTCATGTTCATTCTGGATCACTCTGCAAGCACATCAAGTTGTGGAAGAATTTCACCAATAATGAAAGTATTTGAAATGTTACAAACCACACTATAACCATCAGTTGATATTGGTCCACTTTACTTACATAGGATCAGTTAATATTTTTGCCGTGTATACTTCAGAAAAAATAAAACAAATGCCTAAGTTGCCTCAAATTCTCATCAAGAAAAAACATCTTACCTTTATGAGCAGGTGGATTAGGACTAGAAGAGGGTTGTATCTCTCATTTCTTACCCTAGTCTTGCTTTAGTAACTCCACCAGAGTTGCAGGTTTTTTAGTGCAAAGACTTTTTTCAACTATTCATCTGAATAAGCATATGGAGAACTTTTTACTGCAATGCTTTAAAGAAATCAGATATTCGTGACAGCTGAAAGAATTTTTTGGTTTGAGTGTTAAGCTCAGTGCTTATGGTAAATAGTGCTGCTAATAAGATAGTCCCTTATATTCTAGTGGTACGTTTGATGATTTCATGTAATGTGTCAAATTCTCCCTTCTCATAAATATGTATGACTTGCCATTACTCTGAGTACAGATTCCAGTCAAGTAGCCAACAATAATTTACAATGGCATCTTTTTATTATTTTACTCATTTTATTATTCTGTAAGAGAGTAATCCTTTGTCTGATTGTATCTTTCAAGCTGTTCTGCTCAGACAGACAGGCTCTTGCATTGCTCTAAGCTATAAAAATCTTAGTAGACTAAATAGTTCTGAAGGCAATTAGTCAATAGCTGCTTTCCCAGGGCTACCAGAACAACCTGAGCATGTCCCGAATATAGTAAAACTATGCTAACAAATCAAGTAGCCACCTCACTCAAAACCACAGGATAATGAAATGATTGTACTTGGAGAATCTTTAGCCATAAGTGATATCTTCCATTAAAGCCAAAAGTTATGAAAATATGTAGAATTCAAGTGTTGACATCAGGTTCTTTTTGATATGAGAAAAAAGTATAAAACAAATTTCTGTGTAGCAGCTCTCCATTTTACAAGACTTCTAAGATATTTTTTGCTTGATGAAATATACCCTTTGTATTTTTTGAAAGCTGAATTCTAAAGAAGAGAAAAAATTGTTTGTTTGTTTGTTTGTTTTAGGAAGTAACATTTCAAATTTCTGATTATTTCATATTTAGAAAGAGTAGCCTGTGAACTCTAGGATTTGTATCTATCTAATCCCACCTCTTCTTTGATGACCTTGTAGTATTATCAGATGCAAGTATGGAGGGACCAAAATTTTAGGATTCACTTATATTGGGGTATGTTTTTCATGAACTCTTGCGGTAACAACCATCTTTGTTAATTAACATGGTATCACTATTTAACATCCTGTATAATTGAGGGTAATCACATTTAGTTGGTAATGACAATTGTTCTCCATATCTTCTTTGTGTTTGAAATGTTTCAAAATCAAGGGAAATTTCTAAGTTTGCTTTAACGTACTTTCACAGTAAAAATAAGGGACAGAGGGCATCTCAACTTCTTTTGTCCTTGTTTCAGTTTGGAGGACTCCTCCTACCAAGGCTAACCAAACTCTGTCAACTGTATTTGGAATCAAAGCTTTCCTTCTCCTAGACACATATGGTCCACAAAATTCTCCTCACCGCCATGGAGACACATTCCTAAATGGTGATGATCCGTCACTGGTTTGGATCTCCTTGGAGATCACCTTATTTTTATTTTTATTTCGAAACAAGCCAAGCCAAAGCAAGCTACACAGCCAAGCTAAAGCAATACTCTGCAGATCTGAAAAACAGGACCGTCTCCTTTTCTAACTGTGTAGCTGAAGCAGTGTGATATTGTATGAGTGTGTTCAGTATGCAGCTAGGTAACAGATTAACAACTGCTGACTGCCAGATATGAGCTGGGAAGTGGGAGAGGGCGAGACATCTGCTCAACAGAGACTAAGCCTTGGTGGTAATGAATTTGAGGGTGTTTTTAGCAAAGTGTTACCTACATGATGCAGCAAGTAACAGAATAATGCTACAAGTAAGACCTACTGAATTCATAGATGAGTGAAGGTGATTAGTAATAGCAGAGCTACAAATGATAGCCCAAATGATTTTGTTTTTTATTTCACTATAAGATAACCAGTGTGTGAAGAAGTAGTGCTTACCTAACTTAGCAGGTTCACGTGAATTCAGTCCTTAATGGAAGTCTCCAAACATCTGCAAATGGGAACCTCACCATGACTAGAGTTTGGTGTAAAAGAGGAACCTTACCTTACAGTGTGGTAAGGTCTTTTTTTTGTTATGTTATAATTAATGTACAACTGTCATGGTTTTTGATGTTCTATGATTAACATTTGATTGAATTAGTTTTTGTTTCTTCCTTATTTGAGTGTTATGATGTCAGTTTTCATGGATGACACTCTGCTGAGTTCAGCTGTTAGTTTTTGGCCAGTTTGTGAAAGAATTGGATACTGTAAAAGACACAGTGAAGAGGGAATTGAATGCCTTTGATATCGTTATTTTATTAATATGAACTTAATTCTAGGTTGGAAGTGACTGAAAATTATTGTTTAACTGATGAGTTTTCTTCAGCCTTCTTTCAAACAGTCATGCATCCATATAAAATAGTTAGCAAACAGATCTGAGTGCACTGAAGTCACCATCATATTTTAAATTAACTAGCCTCTTCAGGAGAGACATCAACAGGCTATGGAATATTTTTGTGAGGCGTTGGTCATAGATGGTGAAAGAAAGGCTGATGTTGATGCCACTGCCCGTGTAACTACTTGTTGCTACTTAAGAGGGATTCAGCATGTAAGACTGTCAGCTTACAGTCTTTTGTAGTTACTAGATTCACAGAATTAAAAGGGAAATAGAGTTAAGAGTTCTTTGCCTGAAACGTGTTTACCTAGGAAAGTAAGTGAGGTGCCAGAGATCAACCCCAACCCATTACAATACTAAACAGGATATTACACTTGGAGGTGCAGGTATGACTGTCACATTTGTTAATATCTGTAGTCTTCCAGCAGATATTTTCAGCAAAGTAGTATGCCCCTACAGCTTCTGCATAATTGCATTTCATTAATTACCGCTACATGAACAGACTAGTCTCTTTTAATTATAGTAAGGATTGCATATTAATAATGTCTGCACCTATACACTAAAAATGTGATTTTCATATATTGATTGCATTCATTTACTTGAGGAGGAAACCTTGAATGCTAGTCACATGAAAAAAAACACTGGAAGTAACTGCAGCTTCTTAACATCATCTGTTTAGGCAGGCTGGTAATTTTTAAAGGAAGTCTACGATATAGAGGGCTTAATGTCATTCTTCAGATCATGCAGCAAATTTTGAATATACACTATAAGTGAATATATATTATAAAGTGAGGTTTATAATACACATGCCTGATCGTGTTCTTTTAACAAAGTTTGCAAACTTACTCTAGAGAACTGCTGTGAAATTCATTGTGCCAGGTGACGCAGTTCTCAAGGAAGCCTGTGTGCAAACACTTTAAGCTAAAAGGAAAACTCTGATGGGGCTGATCCTGCAGAGGTCCCTTGAGTCCTATTAATAAAGTCTTCCTTTTCTATCCTGAGAACACTACCTGGTGCAGTGAGTCACTCTCCATCAGAATTGCTTGAATGCTGCAGAATAGTACTCTCAGACATTAATTTGAAATGCAAGCAGCTGTTCACTTCCTCATGCTGGATTCATTTTAATTCACTCTACCCCAGCATTTGCATGGAGAAAAACATCCTGGTGTCTACATGTGAGATTGACTAATAGCTGATATTCATATATGTAGCTGTATTGGCATGTGGTCAAGGGAGTTCACTATTTGTATTTAACTTTTTATTCAATGGGGGGAAAAAAACTATTTATGAGCAAGAGCATCACAATATCACACAGATGACACAACAGATAAATTGCAATTTGCAAATAATGCACCAATATAACTAATAAATAGCTTAATAATAATTGTCTATATTAAAATATATATTTATGGACAATATATAAGCAGCAATAAGGACTAACTCTAGAAAATAATGTTCTTCTTCCAAGTCTATGAATCATATATTCATAGTTAGGAATAAGGATAAAAACTCCTCCTCCTTTTGCTTGAACAGCAGAAAGGTACCAGCTAGATTTAATTACATCAGTTCTAATGAAAATTAAAAATGCTCATTAACTACCCCATGTTTCAATCAAAAAGGCATCTGGGGAGGAAGGCATCTTGGATTAAATTTTCAATAGAAAGTTCACTTTGGAATTTAAACGTGCATGTATATAATTTTTAATTACTTCTTCTATGTGCTAACATTGCCAAATGTTTTCTGTGTCTGACTTTTTATTTCTACAGCTCCCCATAAATTTGATCTTGCCAAATTAGCTGTCCAGATTTGCCGTATGTTGGATTGAGCTGTCTTTAGATTATTAGTCTGTGCTGTTCCATGGCAGAATTGTGCACTCAGCTTTACTCAGATAGGATTCCTGGTCTGCAAAGAGTAAGACTAAGGCATATTTTAAAAATATGTACAAAAGAAAGGAGGGGTGGGGGGAGAATTTCTTTGGGACTCATGTTGCAAGCAAGTTTTTACAGCAATTTTTTTTATAGTTGCTAACTGTGCTAGTTAAATATGTGCTAATTAAATGTAAGCAATTAAGAAATGAAGATACTAGTTTAATTTGGTGTACTTTCTTTCTATGGCAAAAGTTGAGAAATCCAACTTACTGATAATCTGGTGATAATGATCAGGCAGCTCCCTGGTAGAGAGGTTTATTGGGCCCAGTAAAAATAGGCACCGTATGGCCAGGCAGAAAAAGGGCAATCATAAAACTCTAGTCTGTGTTTAAAAATGAACAAAATAAGGAATTAAGGAATTCTAGGGACATAACAATAAAACTGCAGGACATCCAGGCCAGCCTCCGTAGAATGAGACTGCATTTTATGCACCTAAATAAATACATTTTGGTCTACTGGGATTTAAAAAAATCTAAACAGGTTAAGCAAGAGGTCCAACTGGCTCAAGACAGATGATATTAAAAAGTGTAATCACCCATATCAACAAGCAGTAGATTAAAGTTCTCTCCAGAAGCTTCTTCAGTCTAAAGACAGGAAGAGCTACCATGTCCAATCTGCCATGACCTCAGGGAAGGAGTATTAGATCTACAGAAAAGTAAATCATCTCTTTCTCAACCATTTCTGTCCCCTTCTTCCCCATTTTGTATGAAGTAGGAAGCCTACACTGATATGTCCCATTGATAGTGGGGCAGCTGAACAGAGATTGACATTAAAATGTATTTTGGAAGGGAAAAAACTGTCAAAATAGGCAATTTTGGAAGTGGTGAGTGGTTGAGAGCTTAAATATTTTCAATACATTGTGATTAATTTCACCAGTAAACAGTATTTTGTAAACACCAGTGAAAAATCATTACAACACCATCTACAAAAATAATTATATTCACTTTCCAGATAAAGAACATCTGGCAGACTGACACCTCCTAGTGAACATCTCAGAGAAAGTCTGTGGCAGAGCTAGGACAGGAATGCATCATTCCTTACTGTAAACCTTGTGCTCAGTCCCCTTGCCCATGGTTTCTTGCATACTTCTTTGTAACCTTTCTCTCTCCTCTATTTATAGAAGCTGTTCAGCTGCACTAGATTCAGGCAACTTCTTTGAAGACACCCTAATTATACTATTGATCTTATGAAAAAAAGTAGACAATATCTTTGTTGGAAAGAAAATGGAAAGAAAATATCCGGTCTATATTTCATCTGCATTGGTTACATTTTCCAGGTTCTCTTGAAGGGGGGAAAAAGAAAATGGGGGAAGGAGAGGCAGGGGGAAGAGACCAGAAACAAAAAAGCTAGAAAGATGTTAAAAACTGAGGTCAGATCTGTCGTGTTGGGTCACTGGAGGAAGTGGATTCACTAATGAGGGCATGGAGATTGCAGACTCCAAAGGTTATTTGTTTTCAGACTATAACAAATGACCTGTAGGTTCCAGACCAGTCATGATCCGAGATCTCCTAGATCTATTTTAAGAGTATATTTTAAGGGTTGGGATTTTTTTTGGTGATATGCCCAAACCAACCCCCTAATCAGCTATCCACAAATCAATTTATAGTGTGCTTACACAAGGCAATGCGGCATGGTAAAGACATACCTCAATTAGTTCCAGAACCTGAGGCAGTGTAACCACTTTGGCTTGATGCTGTCCCCAGAGTAATTAGCCCTGAAGAGAGGCTCATTAGTTTGGGCACATAGCCATGCTAACGCAGCTGCACTGTTCTGAGGATCCAAACTAAACTCTCCAGACAATGCCGTATATACTATGTGGGGTTAGTTTAGGATTCTTGAGCAGGATAATCCCTCCTCTATTTATCTCTTACATTATCCCCATTATCTGATTCCTATCCATTCTGAGGCACTGCTAAACATTTTCTGATCCCTGAATTATCTGTATTTCATTAGCCCTTGCTAGTGCTAACCACAAATCTTTCATATTTAGTGGAGTGTTTCAAATACTACCTCATGCCAGTCAGAGGTGCACAATACAAATTTAGTGGCTGAACTTGGTCAGAAAGCATCAGAGGTAGTTGAACATACATAGATGGGCTAGCAGATTGTTGCAGCACACAGATCAGACTCTTAGTATTTCAAGTATATGAATCTCCTTCCCCACATTTATTTGCTGTGCACACATTACAGAACTACCCTTTTTCCTCCTTTTTCTGGCTTCTGTTTTCTTTTACAGAAAGTTCAGTCTCCTCATATCCAAAACAGTGCAGACCCTGCCTTGCCTGGAGCTTTATGTCCTTTTCTCTCATTCCATTTATATCTGATGGGAAAGAGTCAAAGAGGAAGACTTGCCTATTTCTTGTACCAATGTCTACTTTCATCTCTTCTTACAGCCCACCTTTTATTCTTGGAAGTATTTCCCAAGCACGTATAATCCTTGCCTCTCTCCAGTAAAACTACTTGAAACAACTTAGTGATAAAGGCACTAACTACTCTGTCCATTCTTTCAGGGCAGCCAGATCCCAGCTCTGAATGCACTGCATTTTTATATTTATCTAAAGCTTCTACTTTCGTTGTCATATTCTTTTTCAGGTTACCATGCATTAGACATGGTCCCATAATGTAGTCTTATAATATAACCCCCTTCTTTACATACACAGAAACTGGCAGAGAGAAGGGAGCATAATCAGTTTTGTGCAATCAATCCCAGCTCTTAGATTGTCACTCTTAGTCACTAATTCTGAGGGAGCTTGAATTTGTTTCTGTACTTTGTGGCTATGACCATCTCACTGTAATGAATGCTGTCCTTACCAAAGGATGATCATCTGTTTTGATTTTAAAATGTTCACCAATACATTTTTGAGAGAGGAGATAAAGAAATGTCCCAAAGGTAACTTTAGAATGCTTCATGGAATGGATTTCATTTTATAAAGAATGGATAAACACTACTACCCAAATTCTACTAAATGCAATGGTAGTGCAAGTTGTTGAGGTCATTGCTAGATACAGCTTTTGGTGGCTGGGAAGAGGTGGTGTGTTTTTTTTGTTTTTTTTTTTACAGAAGTTCATGATTTGATAATGTTCTTGTCATTGTGCTCAAAAAGGGAGGGACTTGGCTAAAGTAACATCTCATTTATACAAACACACCTTGTCACTCCACTGTAGCTGGTTTTTTGTTTTTTTTTTTGCTATGAATGAGAACTGGCATTTTCCCAAGGAGGTGTGGCAAAGGTAAATGAACATGGCACTGAAGTATCCTATTGTGTTGTAATAGTCTTCCTGGAGACCTGAAGGTGTGTCTCTGCCTTTATAAATACCACACTGCTTTTACAACTAGCTCTGATTCTTTTGAAGGAGCCGAGCTTCATCGTGAATTGCATCTGGATAACTCCAAGTACTGTGCGAGGTATGTCTTTTAGTTATCTTACTTCTGCACTGTTCCACTTGAAACAGAACGTTACTGTCACATCATTAAGTTACCATATTTGCAATAGAACTTTAAATACCACATGGTATTTTCTGTAAGGATCAATTTATAGTGTTTTTTATGCAGTGAAAAGCTATGGAATAAGGCATGAAGCAAGTAAAATAAGAACTACGCAAAAGTGGGACCTGTTCACATCTACTGAATACCTATATTTTCAATATTAGTAAATTTATGAAACTAAAGATATTTGCAGATAGGAGAATGCTGAATAGATACCATATTAGCATGCCATCACATGAATTTCTGCTTTTCTTATATGGAAACTTGGCTAAAGAAACAGCCAAGATGGAAACATCTGAAAATACATTTAGGGATCTGATCAACTAAATGCCGGATTTGAACCCTCTACTATTACGGTATGCTCTGTCAGAGCTTTGATCATGAAAGCTGCTTCATACAGAGAAACCTCTAAAGAAATGAGCTTTGTGCAGATGTAAGGATCAGCTTGATAATAATTTGCTTACTAGCTACATTTCAAAACTGAAAATTTATATATTTGTCGCTTGAGCTGAGTAGCTTTAGACATAGCCAAGTATACTGCAGGTATCTTCAAAAGCAAGAAGATATTTATATTTGTTTAACAGTCAAAGCACTGAAGAATGCATGAATAGTTACTCTTTTTGGTGTCCAAAAAGACTAAAGTAATTTTGTCAATAGAAATCTGAAATATTGGCATTACCAGTGAATTAAGACAATTTGCAAGAGGCCTAAAAAGTAATTGTGCTCAACTTGACTTGAATGGCTTCCTTTCTGTTTGGTGCATTTTTAAAGAAAAGCCAAAGATCGGAGTCAAAACAGCTTATGTGCCGTTCACAATACCTCCAGGAAATGGGAGGTCATGGAACAACAGTTGCTTTATCTTGTATAACTTCAGGCATTCACCTGAGATAGACAAGTCCCAGGTTCAAATTCCTTCTCTGACTGCAATGGAGATTTTTAATTGAGGTACCTCAATTACTGGGCAGTAGCATGTCCTGGGAAAGAGTGTCTTCTGTTGGAGCTATTCCCTATTGCATGGATAGTTAAGTAATTGGATCAGAAAGACTTACATTTCTCAAGAATAATATGAAATGGCTCTAGAAACCAGAGATTATTCACACAGGCCAGAGGATCTTGTCAGTAACCTCATTCTAATATGCTATCAAAGAGCAGTGCAATATCATGTCCAAAATACTGCAAGTATTCAGTCCAGAATTAAGTGAAAATATATTAATATATCTATATTTTTTCATTTGGAAAGCAGATAACAAGCAAAACAAAGGCCATGAAGATCAAAAGCTTTGGACTTCTTTGTGTGTTGATTCTGGTCTCTCAGATGTTACTAGCTAACTGTGAAAGACAGAAGGAAAGAAAAAAAGAAAGACAAGGTATAGAAAAGGGTGGAAAAAGTCAAGCTGAATCTAACCAACAGAACGAAAAGGGGAAGAAGTCAAAAGGAGGAAAGGCATCACCTAAAGGCAAGTTTAAAACCAAAGAAAATGCTGAGTGCACCTGGGCAGTGGCTGACATCAATGCTGCTACTGTGCACATAGAATGCAAGAATGGTGAAAGCAAGTTCTGGTGTGAATTCTCAGGAGACCCTTCCACCTGTCCACAGTATGTGGCAAACCAGAAATCCTACTGGAAACAAGTGTCCCGATCCCTAAAGAAGCAGAAGCAGATCTGTCAAGACCCCAAAAGTGTCCTAAAATCTAAAGTTTGTAGGAAAGGCCCGCAAAGCGCTCATCTCAAATTGACAGGCTCAAGCCTGCTAACGTCAATGGGTCCTGTGAAAGTGAATGCTACTCATCATGCAAAGGAAGGTGCACAGACTTCAGCCTCTGCTTCTGTGACTAAAAAGCAGCCAGAACAAAATTCCCAAGACTGTGTTGAAGATATAGATTATATTGATCAGAAAAAGGTGGCTAAGGAATACTGTCCAGAAAGCTTGCTCTCTTTCTGCAACTTTTTTATCACAATGATACAAGACAAAAAATGCTGAGGAATGTTTGTAAAACTCTGAATCATGGAAATCTGGTCTCATCTAAGTTACTGCAAAACTATTCCAGATTTTATTCTCATGTTACATAGTGTATATAAGAAAAAAAAAAGGCATACGGTTGTATATTTATGTATCTTTTCTGATTTTGTATTTACAGAACAGACTACATTTGGCATAGTTGAAGATGTTATAGATTTGTTTGCATATATATTGCTATGCAGGTATTACCAATAAATGTTACAAAAGATGTCCCTCTTTGAGCTGTGCTAGCCAAAGTGATGAATTCAGTGCTATGCACTTCTTGGTTGTGTTCAATACTTTTGACCTAAAAATTACTAAGAAAAATAAACTTCAAAATATATTCAAAATATTCTCTCTCTTTCTCTGTGTTTCAACTAGCTTCCTCTGTATGTGCTAGGCCTTTATCCAAGATAGGTTATTCACAGGATCCAGGCAGAGTGTTGCTTATAAAGCAGTTTTAACAATACTTCTGCAGCTTTGCAGAATTCAGCTTTCTCAGCCAAATTAAGTAACATTTTATATTATCATTAATTTTTCATCATCATGATAACAAAAGGAAAAAAGATTTTCAGACTGTAATAATTTTGCAAAGCTTTGACTTCCCAATCTCATCAAAAGATCTCAGAAAAGTTTGCAAACTTTCTTTCTTTCATCTCTCCTGTGGTATAAGGTGCATTGTACTCGTTTTCTGGCAGGTAAACTGAGACACAGAGATTAAATGGCTTGTCCAGGTTCAAACAGCAAGATAGTAATGGACTAAAGAACAGGCCCAGAACTGGACACCTTATTCTATACACTAATACACTTGTGCTCCATGCTGCTTGTATATGCTTTTGAAGTTCTGTTATCTTTGTCTATGGACAATAGTAATAAATACTTTTCTATGCTTTAGGCTTCATCTGTGTTTTTTGAAAAACAGCCAAACTCTGCAAGAATAGAGATTTTAGAAATTCAAAAGCTAAATAATGACAACTGATCTTTGCTAATCTTTGAAACTCCAGCTGGAAACAATGTAATATGCAAATTAAACTCTTCCACTGGCATTGGGCTGGAAAGAATGGTCTTCTACCACAGTGGTCCACTTGGAGAAACTTGAACTTTCACAAAATATAATTGCCCTGAGCATTTCTAGCAGATTAAAATAATATTTCTGCCTCTCCAGCTCGTACAGCCTTTTCCCTACTACAGTTATCCCACTGCTATGCCCTGGCTTGGCCTCAGTTTTTTAGGAAATGTCTTTAAGACGGGTAGTTACGATTAACTCATCTCCTGCCACTTCCCTCTTTTCCTTCATTGTCACACATTCTCACTTTGTATTTAAATGAGCATGTCTGGGATGGATATTTTAATGCTACTCTGGCTTGTTGCTAATGTCGTAGAGGCACATGTCATTATCTGTCAGTTTATATTTTCTTTGCAATGAAAAAATAGATTAGCAAAAGTACTTAAATTTAGACAGAAGTCCTCAATAAGAGAAGAAAGGAAAGTGCTACAAAACACAGCTTTTCAGCTTTTTGCTTGTTAGTAGGGATCATGCTGTGTTACATAGTGTTGAAATGTTTTTGGCAGTCAGGAGGAAGGCATGGCATCATCTCTGATATTAGCCACAGTGTTTTAAAGAGGACATTATTCTGGATTTTCTCATAAGTACTTGGTTTGGTATACAGTTACATTTTTTTGCTACTTGTGACACTGCTACAGGCAAATTAATCTCTATGAGACAAATGTCTTGAATGTAGCATGCTGTTATTAGTTAGGCAAACTCTGTAATTTTAAAAGGATTCAGCTGTATTTTGCAAAGTCCAAACGGCGAAAAGGAAGAAGGTCCTTTCTATGAAGTTCCAATCTCTGCATGCCCTTTGGGAGAACTAAGTATTACCAGGATATACAGTATAAGTTCTGTTAGACTCTTCCTGCTGCAAAGCAAAACTCCAATAAAGAGGCTTTAGTGCTAACTCCTGAGGAGACTGGAAGACACAGTCATTTTGGTGCCACGCAAGGGGGAAAATCAGCTACCACCTCCTTATTATCCAAATAGATATGTAAGTATTGAAAGAGCAACAGAGTTCTAGCTTCTAGATACCTTGTCTTTTGGCCTACACCACTTAGCATTAGGAGACTGTAGAAATACAAAAGTAAAGAGATGCAGAGGATGCATTAGAAGCAAACATTTGGCTCAAGCAATCACCTGCTGAAGCAGTTAAGTGTGAATACCTAATCCAGTATACAGACACCTGTATAATAGTTTCAGCTCACAACTAGAGCACTGACCAGGGCTGGCTTAACAGCCTGCTGTTACCCTCACAAATATTAAATTAAGGAAGTACTTCATTGCCTTAAGTGTGATCCACCCCTCACTGTGCTGCCAGGAGGTACTGCCCTCTCTGTGGCTGCCGGCCAGCCAAACAAACCAAGCCAGAGTGACACATTCCAAAGCAAATTCCAGTCCAAGATGTCAGACCTGTGAATTAGATCTCTGTGCGCAGGAGTGTCAGCAGCTGGAACCATGTGTGGGAGCTGCACTCTCTTCTGCGGGGATGAGTTCCATTTCTGCTTCTTTGTTTTGTTTTCTTTCAGGACCTACTTGTATCTCTGTGCCTGGCATTCTCCAGCAGGAAAACATGCTCAATCTCAACAGTTCCAGAGTGCACTTCACCTGCGATGTATGGAATTGTTCCAATATCCTGCAAGGATGGTGTAAAATACCAGGTTAGACATGGAGAAAAGATCTATGTGAAGCCTTTATCCTTGGAAAGTGGGCTAATGTGAGAGCCCACATGTCAAAACTGCCTCAACCAAAGAATAGGATTTTTAACCTTCTATGGTTATGTAATTTTACCTGTTCTTCAGAAGGGGCACCTTTCAGAATAGCAAGGTCTGAGGAAGTATGGCTAACTTCATGAACAATCTTTTTCATAACAGCATAGACCACAATTCTAAGTACTTCTGAGTTTTCATGACATTTACCAAGCCTTGTGTTTCAGTCACACATCTACAAAAATATCACTTGACAACAATTACATATGAGTTGCTTTCTTCTGGGCATTACAGAGCCAGTTAGGTCAGTATAACCTTGGTGCTTCAGGAGCCAAGTTGGTTAGGACAAATAAAGCATTTCCTGGCGTTCTTCATCTCAAGATCTGTGGTCATTATGAAAAAGTTCACTCTTGAGTTCTCTTCTATGCATTTTTTCCCCTAAGTGCTCCAGTTGTCATTGTGTCAAAACTTCAGATTTGAATAATTTGGAGAAATGGTGGTAGTGAGTTTTCCAATAGCTTCTGTATAGCAGGTCAAGAGGGAACACTGAATGAAAATGATGTCTGTGCAGCCCAAGTTCTCTTTTCTACCATAATCAAAGCATAAGGAGCTCTGCTTTTTTAGAGGCTCTCTGAGTTGTGAAAACATCAGCCCCATTTTACACCTGGGGAAGCGATGTATAGAAAGAATGGATGACCTGGAGTCATGGGAAGAAAATCAGTAGCTGAATCAGGAACAAAACAGAGGTCCTCAGAGTTTCAGTGGCCCCTGTCTCGTGCCTCTTGATTAGATCATTCTGGACAGGCACAACATATACTTGTTCTTTAAAGTATCCAGCTAACTTCTAGGTATTTAAAAATTATTAGGAGTATCTTTGGTAGAAATGTAGTTTTGTTTCCAGTACAATATAGTTTGTTTATATAGTATTTCTGCAGTTTCTACAGTTTGTTTTTATAACCCTATGTATTATAATTTGAATATTACTTAGAAAGAAGAGTAGGGCTTTTGAAGATGAAAAACTTGTTCCAGCTTCAGAGATAAAGAAGTTTCAGGGAGTTTCCCTACTCTTGCAGTGTGGAATACTGACAGATGTGGTAACCTCTTTAGACTATGGATGATCTTTTTAGGTGGTCCCAGCCCCACATATACTCACACACTCACAAACTCTTCCCAAAATTTGGAGAAACAAAAAAAAGGTTGAAAAAAAAAAGGAGAGAAAAGTTTGAAAGTCAGAATTTTTCCAAAGAGATCTCCTCAAATATGACAATTTTATCTAGGGAATTTTAGGTGTGTCTCTGTATTTACCAAAAAATGGAGAGAGAATATTAGTGCTCAACAAATAACTCTGGCAATGCAATACTGGCTAAGAATCTTTAAAAATGCCAGCCTCTTTACTTTAAAGCTTTTATTCTTTCATTATTTTCTGTAGTATATTTTCCACTCACTTTCACACACTATTTCATTTTAATGAATTTCCATTCCTTTTGCAATCCCCTTTATTCATTTACTACTTTGGCAACAGTACAGTTTACACATCTAATCTCAAAATACATTGCAGGACTGCTTGTAGGAGAATACAATGGGAGTGACTCAACCTTCCTGCTTCCAAGAGCGCCCAACCCTCCTCTTCCCCTGAGGGGGCCAATGAGTACCTACCGCCTGATATCACCTCACCTGAATTTGGCCAACCATCACAGAGGCTGAGTGTTCAGTCATGACACATTTTACACTGCTGTGCTCAATGTGTGTAGACATAGCTGAACCTTGATAACAAATTCCCCTCCCTTTTCCACCTTTTCCTTAGTTTTTCTGATGCTGCCCTGAGCAGGGCAGCTTAGTACTTGTTAGTAGCTGCTGCACCTCACCTGTGCCTTCACCCAGTTTTCATTCCATTTCAATATATTATGTTGTTTGTTGCTCTAGGCTATTTCCAAGGGTGATTATCGCTTTGATTAGCACTTTGATTAGTCCCAGTCCTGAGACTTGATCAAATGGGAAAATCCAGCTTTGAGGCCAGGAAGTTCCACAGGTTCCAGCTTGCAGAGGTGTCTTGCAATCTTGTCACCACGGTGGCAGTACCATCTCATTCCACACTGGAGCATGCACAGCTCCTTCCCTTTAGCCCCATGAACAGTCTAACAAATCCCGTGGTAGGGGGATACCACCATAGGTACACCATTCTTCTAATGTCTCTGAGTTTCTCTCTGCTGCTTCCCTTGAAAGAGCTTTAAGCCCCATTTGCAGTCCTCATATCCCCTCAAAGAGCCAGGGAAAGCACAAGGCAAAGTATAAGAATCCTGGTAGGATTTGAGTTATCAGACACTGAACACCTGGAGGTTTTGAAAGCAGATGGTGAAATAAGGGTTCCCAGCTTGCTCCTTCTGTTGTCATTACTGCAGTGAGAGGATACAGGGTCTTACATAAAGAGAAGGAGCTGGCCACGTCACAAAGCTGTTTGTAAAGCTTCTGCTAGCAGAAAAGGATGCGTTGGGGCCCAATGTAGCTCTTTAATGGGGATTTCTCTGGAAACGTGCTCCTATCCATGTGAAGTATACGCTTTTTCAGCAACTAGAGCAGCTTTTTTCCTCCTGTCTTTCTTCCAATGTTGCTTATTCATTTTACTTTAAATAGCTGTTTTAAGACAAAGAAGCAATAGGGAGGAGGTGGAAGGACTGTGAGGACTTACTGTCAGGTTGTTGCCACCTGGCTGCATCACTCACTGATCGTACCAGTTTCCCTATAGAAACAATAGACTTCATTAACCTGAAGCTCACAGTGGACCATGGAAGTCTCACACTGATTTACAGGCAACAAACAGACACATCAAAGGGACTTTTTGTTATACAGTGAGAGACTGCAATATGTTCAAAGCTGTTGGTGAGTGTGCACATAATAAGTAGTGTGTGCTGCTTGTGTATGGCAGGGAAGAGGAGAGTTGCTCCGGTCAGCCAGAATGTTTAATGTTAAGATGGATCTTAAAATCCAGGAATTACAATATTATCTGTAACAGCAAGGTATTCTATACATCCATAATATGTGCACTAAATATATGCAATGAGTGCACTGAGATACTAGAATATTGTTTAAATTGTAAGAGTTACCTTTACATCTGGGTGATGTGGTTTTCAGAGTCACTCTGGAGATGGTGTGATGCCCTGGCAAATCTTAGACTGCTTTTGGGCTACTCCACATCAGGAGAATCCCCACAGATACATATGCTATGGCAGCTCTATTCCTATTCCTCATTCCAAAGGACTTTCTAAAGGATAGGGGCAGTTCTTCTCTGCAGTGCAGGCTTCAAGGGAATTTTGTCTCGTCTCTTATGTCTGCAGATATGAACAGGGTCTTCACTCTGTATGTGCGGCAATCTCCAAGTTCTGGTGCCCTATAAAGAGTACTTCAGTTAAGAGCGTAGTGGAAGATCATAAAAACCAAAAACTGTTCAACTCCCATGTTTAAGAGGCTTTGAAGAATAGTGTGTGTTGCTACTTTATGCAGAAAAAATAAGGAAGCCCTATCTTAACATACAAAAAGTTTACTATCAGAAGTAAAACAAAGAGCTGTCATGACCTCATCAAACAGTGAGTATGTTTCCAAGCAAAGTTCCAGTGGAGTTTCCCTTTCCAAAAGCTGAGAATGTTTAGCTGGATGCCACTGCTATTGTATTGCTTTCTTGACGTGCTGAGCCTATCCCATTTCTTCAGCTGGATATTCAAGAAACAACTTGTTTTATAGATCTTTGTGGGAATGAAAGAACTGAAGAAGACCTATCATAAACCAGGATCATTCCAGAAGAACATCACACACATTCATGTCTCCTTTCTCTCAAAGAAGAACACATGAAGTAGTCAAGGTGAGTCAGGGGCAGCTGAAAAAAGTAGAATTGTCTTAGAGCAGAGTGGTTTAGTGAGGCTTGGTCAGTCATTACAAACTCCTGGCCTGGCAGGTGCTTGTTAGCTTTTTGAGCTGTTCCCATGAATAACTGTAGACTTTATTCTTTTTTCTTAATTTTTTGTGCATTGTATTGCAGCATTGATGTCATCTTAATGCCTAAATTTAGGCTTTTGTTAGGAACTGATGATACAGGATCATGCCTGTATGGCTCATCCAAATTTGCCCTGGGCTTGCTCCTATAGATAGTTTTGGCAATGGTATAGCTGACATTTCTAGTAGTTATCATACTGGTTTCAGAGTCTTTGGAAGCAGGGCAAGATTTACTTAGAGATGAAAACTAACTAACCCAAGTTCCTACAGAGCACCAGTCTTTATAACACCCTTCCTATCTCCTTCCCATCTCTAGCCTATGCCAAGCATGGAAGCTTGCTGTATTTGGCTTCTCCTTTGCACTTGGAATTTGTATTCCATGAGAGACCCTGTTTTTTTCCTTTGAGGTTCATCTGTTTACAAGCAAACACTGCTGTCAGTGACATAAGTTTATTTAATACTAACGGAGCTCCTCTGGGCTTATATAGGTACTATTCAGAATTGAATTTGGCCAATGGTCTGTCACTGGAATTAATTTTATTCTTTGAAATTGCTACTGTAGTTTACTATTGACGAAGAAGTCAGAAGAGGCCAAATAATTAATTGTTTTCAATGCAGTTACTTGTACAACTGAAAACAGGACCAAAGGAGAAAGCAGCAAAGACACAATGATCATTAATAGTTCTCTCTTTCCATTCTCCTGGTAAATGTAAAGGAGAGTAATATCTTTTAGACTTCTTCATGAATACAAGACGCAGCTATTGCATGAGTTCAGCAAACATTCTAGACGATATAACTCCACTGATACCTTGAGGTAACACTTGATGGATAAGAAAGTTCTTCAGTAGCCCAGAATATGCAGCTCTGGTCTCTTCATGGTAACTACCAGAAATGCAACACACGTACTGAACAGTACTTCTAGGCAATATACCTTTTGTTTTGGCAGTGGTATAGATAATTGTGTTTAAGTCTCCCTTTCTCTCTTACCTTTGCCTGAAATATCTGGTATGAGAAGACTGTTAGCTTGTGCAGTAGATAATATTGACTCCCTAGTGTTGGCTTATCAGAGTTGTGTGACACAAAGAGTTGCACTCAGCAATTCATCCAGAGAGTTTGTGGAATTAAATCAGAACAGTATTTGTATAGTTCCTACCTTTGTTCTGCTCAGATAAATAGCACACTTACTTTTTCTGGCAATATATATGTCAGGAAATTTTAGACAAAGGTGATTCTGTTTTTATGAACTCAAATGGTAAGATGAGAGTAGAAAGAGAAAACAGTCGTTGCTGCAGGAACAATAGAGGCTTCTCTGTAGCTCAAGTTTGGATAATGGGAACAATTTGGGGGATTTTTGAAAAAAATGCAGACACAGTAGAACTGACCAATATCCTGTTTTTATGTTTTCTGACTATGGAACTACAGCTTCTGAGAAAGCTGAAAGCTCTTCTGGATGTGATATGAGCAATGGGCTAAGTCAAAACCCAGGAAAGCAGATGCAGCCATCATGTATTTGGAAGAGTTCTTGGCAGTTCTAAAGATAATTCCCTTTTGGGATTCCTGTGGAGCTGTAATAGGTTCTATCACATATCGCGGGAAGATTTGCCTTTGTTAGAACACACAACAAAAATTAGCCACATTTTATACATCTGCAGAATGCTAGCCAGATGGTGCATTTAAATCTTTTTTCTGCATTACTACTGTTCATTAAAGTCAGCAGGAAGCAAAAAAACCCAGCAAAATATCAAGGACTTTCAGTCGTATAGAGAAAGTCACCTCTGTGCAGGGTAGCAACAAAAGGCCCAGCTCAATGAGTCCCACTTAAGACTTTCAGAATGATTTTTGCTTTTGCATTCTGCAGCTTCTGGAGGAAGTTGAAAGGCTGGTCTGGGTAGTTTTCTTTAAGTCTGAAATATGGAAATATCCACCGCTGAGTCTGAGTCAGGTAGATGAGAACTCAAGCTCTGTGTAGACATGAAAATTCACAGTTAGTAACATCCAGTAATCAAAGTAGAAATTAATGGACTGAGATATACAAGCAGAGAAAATAATAGCAGGTTAATTTATTTCCTGATGGCAATCTTTGACACTTACAGGTGTAACACTGTAGATGTATATACATATATGTATGTATGCAGGAATACACCTACTTATAGATAGATTCAGAGTGAAAAATCAGGCATTTTAAAGATTTACAGTATAGCACTTCCTGTTACAATGAAATACTAAAAGTCTTTTATTTAGTAGATAGATTTTTCTTGTTTTCATAGTTGTGGGGTTCAGAAGGTAGAATTTATGCCTTGGGAACAGAGGGCAGAGCTTATCAGTGGCATGGTAGATAGCCTTACCTAAGGCTATATCAAGGTAGTGGTAGAATCTGTAGGCTAAATATGTTCCTAGTTTAAGTCCATTCAATTTCATGGACTTGCATTAAGCATAAATTTGGCTTCAGAATTTACTGATTGAGTGTTCTTTTCTTTAGGTCACCACCAAATGGCACTTAGGAACATCATGAAGCCAAGTGACCAGGAGCTAGAGATTTCACAGTAACTTCTGACCAGCGTGTCTGAATGTAACAGTAACTTCCACCAACACCTACACTTTCCAAGAGCTCAAAAAGACAACACTTGTATCAGTTTCTCAGTTCTTCCAGAAACTGGAAGTGTTTCTGTATGTGCATGGCTGAATATGAGCAAGATGAACAACCATGAAGTGGGAATCCAACAAGATCCTAGATTCTGGAAGAGCTCATCTAATGTAGAACCTGTGTATAAACTTAATCCAACTGCCCTGTTAAAATGATCAGTCTAGCAGACCATCTACTGTATTTACTAAACCAAATGAATAGTTTTAATTTATAAGCAAAGGAAATCAACTGAAAACTCTGGGCAACTTAAAAGCATAATACAAATTATATAACCAGACATATAAACAGTAATGTATGGAAAAAGGTAACTTAAAATTCTATGGTTGTATAAACCATACAAATCATATAAAATAGTTGAGTGTCTGTAAAGATCCAACCATATTTATTGTGGTTGCTATTGGCACTGGGACATCCAGTTATCAAGGAATGTTATTTCCAGTCCTGGTCTGGTTGTTCCTGATTTTTGTTGGCAAAGGGAAGTTCCTCTCAACACCGCTACTCCCTTGCAGCCCGGAACTCACATCGGAGGTTGGTAGTGAGCAATAGTCTCATTCAGTAGCTGCTGTTATGTATCAATATCCTTCCTAATTTATACACAGAAACAGACTTTACTGTTTGTATCAACATTTAAAATGTTTTTCTTTAGGCATGTTCCCACTAGTTTAAATGTTCTCCTTACTGCAACCAGCAAGCAGTTTAGTCCAATTACAAGTTTTATTGGCTCATCATAGTCACCTCAGATTTCATCTACCAATTTCAGGCATGCAGGAGGCAACAACATATCTGCTGTTTGTTAGAAATGCTTTTAAGATTAGAGAACCTTATGGTCCTATTTTCTCTCCAGATTTGGGTGATCTACATATGAACAATGGAAAGATACAATCTTTTTTTAATTGGACCTGGTCTGAAACTAGCAGAAATTAACATAGCTTTGGCTCAGATCAGTTGTTATTGTATGCTTATATGTGTTTCCAAATATGCCACTCATCCTTAGCAGTCAATCAATAATCAATAAAACATGAACTCTGAACTCCGAAGGTTATATAATAAGAAAAGATATTCTCCTAGAATCTGGGAGACTTTGGATTTGATCCCTCAGCTGAGGAGTTGTAGGTGGCTGAATCAGATCTCTGATGGAAGATGTGTAGAGCTCTTTTGAGTGCAGGCAATTTCCTTATATGGTACTAAATCACCAAACACACAAACCGCTGGTGCACAGGAAACAACAAATGATGGGCACAATCTGAATGGTGCGTTGCAGTGCAGAGAGCGCAGTGGCCTCAGGGGCTCCAGGCGGAAGGTTTAAAAGAGATCTCCTTTGAAAATCATATTGGGAAGACAATTGCCAGTGCTCCCCTTGTTCTAAGTTGATTTGTGCACTGGATATGTGTCTATCTGGCAACAAGCAGCACATGTGAACAATGCTTTTCTTGCACTTTCCAGAAACTAGCTTGCTTTATTGAGCTTTGAAGAGACCTCCCATTGAGATGGTATCTGTTGTACACAGTGAAGTCTGTCTGATGAAAGCATCATTGCTGGTGAGCTACCAGGTAGGCTTCAGCTTGAAAAAGGATTTGAAAAATATCCCGTAAGGAAATGCCTGTGCCTCTTTTCTGCTCATTATCTCAATATCTATGAGCAAGGGACGCATCAAATGAAGCAGGGCAGCAATTCAGGTCACCACTCTGTGCAGTTTTTTTTTAAATGAAGATGAATTGACTTCAATTTTCTGCACAATTTAAAATTTTTCATGTCTTTTGCATCCACACTTATGAACACGTGAGCCTGTATCTTGCTCTAAACAAATATTTTCCTTGGCACCCCTATTGCTCCTATAGACAGCAGTAGTCCCTCTCACAATCCTTGTAGCTGAACTTTACTGGTGGCTGCCACTGCAGGGAAGACATTGTTAAATGTTGTCTGAATAGGGCTGCTGGTAGCGCAAAGGTGTGCAAATAACAAATTCAATCTTTGCTGAAAATTTTGGAAAAAGCAAAGAGTAGTAATAATATTATTAATAAGATATAATATATCATTTAAGATCAATTAGTGCTACCTGCTGCTAGACATTGTATTTAATGGCAATCCATATGGGGAGATGGAAAAAACATGGAGTGAAATATTCAAATCACCATAGTTAAAAGCCTGCTGTTATTCATTATTTATTCATTATATACTATTTCATAATGAAGGAAGACGAATTGTCCTC
The DNA here is from genome assembly GCF_003343035.1 of Apteryx rowi. Classification (NCBI taxonomy): domain Eukaryota; kingdom Metazoa; phylum Chordata; class Aves; order Apterygiformes; family Apterygidae; genus Apteryx; species Apteryx rowi. The sequence continues at coordinate 752,135 of NW_020450614.1, forward strand.
AGGATACATGAGGGACAGCTGATTGCATGTAACGTATTGACCAAATCTTTGTAATGCTTATTTGCAAGCAGCAGATGTGGATGAAGGAAACTACTGGCATTTTGGATCAGCAGTGGCAAAGCCTGAGACAGGAATAGTATGCAAAATAAAGCAAGTGGCAGCAGAGCAAAAGTAGCGGGCATGCTGAATGGTGCTACAGAAGGCACACCATCAACCCTGTTGTTGCAGAGATGTTCTCAACCACAAAGGTTATGTGATGATGGTGAGTACCTTGTTTACTAGTAACAGAGCAGAAACCCGTTATAATAGACACTGCACAGTTACAAAGGAAAAGAAAAATGTGCTGCAGCATGGTTTTCCTTTTGGGATAGCTATATTCATGGCCTTGCCTGAACTTAATCTCTTTTTCCACCAAGAATGTTGTCCTGGATTTTTCTGAGGTCTTCAGACCTTTACCTAGGATTCTGGATATCTAGTAGGTTGAACAGGGAGGAAAACAACATATGCACAGTGCTATTGTCTAAGGTGCTACAGACTGAATGGCTATCCCTGTGCTATTTCCATGAAAGACTTATCCAAAATGTATAAAATGACCCTATTACTTGCAAGCAGCATGTTGTCCACAGACCCTGCTGAAGTTGAACCTGTCTTCAAAAATTAAAAAGTTAAAGTTGAAGCTGACAGGTCAAAATCCAACATTACTCACACTTTACTTACTTAATATTATTGCCAGAAAATTGCCAGTTGTATTGGCCAGAAAAGAGCCTTTACTGGAGGCTACCTTGTGAATTTTACAGGCAGGAACATTTGAAGAAAGAGTGTTTTATATAGGGAACAGTTTGTTCAGTTTCAGTTCCTAACAGGAGCTTGTAGTTCTGTTGCAAAATGTGTTGAGTCACTATATCCATGACAAGGAAAACTGTAATTATAATAATGTAAGATCTTTAAACGCTTACTATGGTAGTCTGTCATTATAATTAGTACTACATTCATATTACCAATAAATCTATGATATTTCATTCAAGCACTGAATTTGGATTTAAACCCCTGCATCTGCCTGTATGCTGAGTATCACAAGAATGTGTCTGTTTGAAGGACATTGCTAGGTCCTAAACTGGAAAGCAGTGTACAAAGCTGGCTAATCCTGCTCTCCTCACTAGAAGCTTCCTGACTCCAGTTACAACTGCAGTGTGCATGTGAAATCTTCCAGAGGCTCTACATTCCTTTCCCCAAGCATTGACCTTTCTAAGATTTACATATCCTTAAGCATATTGCTATTCCCTTGTGTGTTCCACAGTAACCAAAAATCCTGACAATCACACCAACAAGAAAAACTCACCACTACCAGTAATGCATCATATTTGTTCATTACTCCTACTTCAGCTTTTTATATCTTGAAAGAATTGGGTTTTTGGTGACAGAGCTCCTATCCAGCCCCTGGGGATTTTTTCTTGCCGTGCCTCCTGTTTTCCCTTCCTAGCCTCTAGATGCTAGCGCAGGCAGTGTAATGCAAGAAATCGCTGATGCCCTTTTCTGGGTAGTCTTACGCTGCCAGACAGCTCTTTGAGTGGTGGTCAACATAAATTTTGGTACACCACAGACTGGGCTGCTGCAGCACGGTCACTGCATTAACCCTCCACCCCTGTACCTGGGAGCTGTGCTCTTCGCTCTTTGGTCTCAGCATTTGGGAAGAAGCAGCACAAAGGCTGAGTTCTCTCTCAGTAATGATTACTGGAATATCCCTGTCAATACCAAGAGGAGATGTAGCTGAATGCAGGTAATATTCATAATGGCATACTTATGTCTGGCCAGGGACACATTGCAACAAACTCTACTGCAAAGCTTTGGCTATGCGCACCACTAAGTGTCTACGAGTTCATGGGAAAGCCCAGGCATTTTTCTTTTTTTTGACTTTTGCTGTCATTAGTATTTAGCACAAGTCAACCACTGCTGAAAATAGTACTAGGCCAGCTATGTAAATAATTTCCTACCCATTTCTAATTCACTGCATTAAGCTTTATCATGCCAAGACATGACCAGTGTAACCTTGTCTGAGCTAATTGAATGTAATGTCAATGAACAGACTGGCAATTTTAGAAACGCAAAATGGTATATTTCTGCTATGGGATTGTATAATTTTTGAAGCTATAATTAAAAAGCAATTACTTTTGCACTGATGCAATTTGTCATGCTGTACATCCCTAGATCAAAATCAGTCATCTCACAATAAATTATCTTTATTCCACCTATTTAAGGTAATATTGTGAGACTGAAAATGTGAGCAATCCAAACCAAAAAGTTATAGAATATTAAGTGATTTTGCTCCCCTTCTTTGAAATGCTGGACATCTCTTTTTGGCTTCAGTGTTCATCTATATCCCACAGCCCATATGCTTGTGCCTTCCATCTAGTTTGCTTATGGGCACCTCTGTTTTCCTAGATGACTGAGTAGAAACTAGGCATAAACAGGAACGGTGAGTAGAATTATGATCAGAGAAGGGGAACGTGTGGCTTGTGAGCAGGGCTGGGAGTTAGAAATTACTCTAGCGTATCCTCGGGTCTACAGTTATGTCCCCCTAACTTTCTACGCTTCAATATAGTGTTTACATTATGAACCCCTTAAAGATCTCCTACCTTGGTGAAGAGATTTTTAACTTGCCAGCACTGTTGTCTCTCAGGAAATTGAGAGAGTGATATGTTGATGCTGGTGAGGCCTTTTTGCTTTTCAGAAAACCCAGGAAGGAAAGCTTAAACCCAAGAAGCTGGCTTCATTGACTCGTAACTTGTATTGCAGATATGTTGCTATGTAGAAGTTCTCCTCTTTTTCAAAAAGGTTAGAGTGACATGTCTGGATTAGAAAGGAAAAATCAAGTTGGTATAGTTCGGTTAAGGTAGTTCGGTTTGGACTAATAATCAAAGTGAAAGGCTATTTTGTAATAAACTAACCATGGTAATAAGAATATATTCTGGTGTAAGTTTGAAAAAAAGTGTGTACCTTAACGTGTTAATTGATGCTGTGGTGCTATGTTATGAAGAAGAATGCATAAAATAGATAAAATAAAAGACATATTTGAAAGGGTGTTTCCCTGAAACTTTCTCCCAGATGAGTGTTTTGGCCACAGTGTCCACCCTCTTCTGGTAGGGCATGTTAGAATAACAGCTGATTTGGTTTTCAGCCATAAAGAATCTACCTCTCAGTTTTGCTCTGGTAAACTTGTGGCTTTCACTAATCATTTTAGTATGACTCATCCAAAGTAAACACAATAAAAGCATGGAGTAAATTTCGGTCTAGCTGTGTCAGTCTAACCCCACGGGGATATAAAATATCTCTTCGTACTGCAAAGCGGATACTGAAGAATGGGAGAGAGTGAAGTAAAAAGTCACAAACTCTGGAAAATGTGTTATCCTGAGAGATTTAAAAAGCTCAATCTCTTTAATTCTTGAAGAAAGTGAGTGAGAAGTGTCTGGATTAAGAATTACTTTCATGAGGAGAAGATACCCATTCCCACAAGACAAAAGATCTTTTAGCACAGATTATAACAAGAAAAAGTTGCTGGAACATGAATATAGGCAAAGTATAAATACATTTTCAATAATAAGGCTGAATAATTAATGGAACGAGCTACAGTGGATAATTCATCACCTCATGTTATCAGAGAACAAGAGGATAGAGGCCTTTCTGGAAAGGATACATTAGCTTAATGCACAATTTGGGGAATAAAGAGAGGCATGATAGGATGAAACTGAAAAGCTGTAGTATTTATAAGATCATCTTAGATATTATGATGATCCCTCAAGGCCTTGAACTTTAAAAATAGGAATTTATCATTCCTCCCTTGCAGGCAGAAAATCTAAACTCTGGAGATTAAATCTCTTGCCCAGTGCCACATAGAAAGACACTGATAATCCTAGAAATAGATCTCCAGTTTCCTAACTACATAGTGCATTCAAGACAATTGCAGCTCAAAGGAAAATGATGTAGTTGATTAATGAATGAAGGATTCAAGCAGTCCCAGGACAGCCCTCCTGAACTTATAATATGTTATTCCTTTACTTTTTCATGTACACTATGTCTGACATTACTCATGTCATGAAGTTACAAGTCCCGATAAAAAATTGCAGAAACTGTCACTGCTTTTCCACTTTCTGTTTTTAGTAACTTTTTTAGTAAAAGGAAGGAACTATTATCCACAGTACTATCGTGTTTATTTTCTGTAGCTCAAGTCTGTCTACAACACTTCTGAGACTTTTTCTTCATGTTTTCCTGCTGTAAACCAAATACATAGCCATGCACTGAGGTTGATGAAAGTCTGACTTCAGGGGAGGCAAAACTGGCTCCTTCTGGTCGACTAACATTGCATGTAGCATATTATAACATACAGTGTAGCTGTGCACATGGCCTCCTGGTCATTAAGTTCATCTGTCCCAGTGCAACTCCAAATGACTGCTTAGCGAATTATACATCTTCTCTGTGTCTGATCCACAGAGAACGTAATTTTGCTAATGTTCTCAAACAGAAGATCTAAATCTTTTGCTCAAACTCCTAAGGTTCATAACTCAGCTGTGGAAGTCCCATATCTAAGTGCAATGCAGTGCTATTGATCCGATTAGTATTTCAAGAGGAGTAAGAATGGAAAAAAGTTTTTCCTCGGAGTTTGTCCCAGTCCCGAGGAAACTATTAGAATAACTTTCATACATCGATAAATTTCTGGATTGTTGATTTTAATAAGAGAAAAAACCTTTAAGCTACCCTATATATGTATCTGTATCATTTTTACTGTGTTAGGAGATATGACAGAAATTGTAAGATTTGCCCTTATGCCATCAAGCAGTTTTGGCTATCCTGCTCTAACTTAATTGACAAAAAAAATCTAAGAAGTATGGCATCAGCACAAAATGAAAACCCTAAAGCAAGCACAAGTGGTATCAGTCTTGAAAATGGAGGCAGCCAGCAGAACATGACCTGTGAGATGGAGGCAGCTGTGGAGCATCTGATTAGTAAGAGCAACTTTTTTTCTCTAGTATGACTCTAGATTTTCTAACTGACTGCATCTGATATGCTTGAAAAACTGCATTAATTCAGATCAGTTCCCCATCATCGTTCATCATGAGTCTCATGAAACACTGTGCTGGCATAACTGAGGAGTGATACTGTATGACAAAAGAGCCACACGGCTGCATGGGAACTGCTTAAACTAGCACTAAAATGAGAGCAAATGTCCATGGGAGCTGTGGCTTAGTCACATACTAAACCCAGGCCCACTGACTTTGAGGACAAGTAGGTGTACACCTGTGGCTGTAGTTATATATGTACATAGCCAGTATGGCAGTTATGATCTTACTTTATAGCCATATCTTTCAAATATCTTTTTCTTCCACTACTGCAGGTCTTGTTGTACTGTCTGTGGTTTTGCTTCTGTCATTTGGCCATCCTATTTTTTTTTAATCTTCTCACCTGACTTTGTGTTTTACATGCGAAGTGCTTTAGATTAGCCAGTGCATTACTCCTTTCAAACTATTTAATAGGAAGGATCAGCCTGTTAGTACATTTAATTGCTATCTTAAGCCTGTAAACAATATTGTTAAGCGAGAGTTTCTGAAGTACAGCTCATTTTCATTATCTTTCTGGCAGGGTTTTCCTTTGTGCAGGCTTGCTGATCTCTTTTTTCTACTCCTTCTGCTGAACTCTTTTACGTGAGATGTCTGAGGGTCACTCTTTTGAGTATCAGGGAGTCTTCCTAGGTACATGCGTGAAGGGTAGCCCAGATCAATCAAGCTGACAGCTCTGCATCTGACTAAGAATCTCTGCAGCTATATCCAGAATCCCTTTCACAACCAGTCCCTGTTGCCAGTGTCCAGGGGGACCCAGATCCACTACTCTGTACACTGCCAATACACACATATATAAAATGAAAAATGCTTCTCCAAAGACCTTTTCCCATAAATTATGTCACAGACACTGTGTTAAGGATGTTAGACTCCATAAAACCAGGAAAATAGCTTAAAAAATGTGAGCTTCAAAAAAAAATAGATGCTGAGGGCAAGGTTTATTACCCTTCAAATATTTAGCCTTCATTTAGAGTTTTCACATTTTTCTCTAGATTCATAAGGGTTATTATTTTAAATGAAAGCCTATAGTCACAGTCAGCTTAATTTCACCTATGTCCCAACATATAACCAGTGGAGAAAGCTAGTGACACCTGAAGGGTGACTGTAGCGTGATTCAGGAGGCTGAAGTAGGGTGTGAGGGGGGCATTATCTTGGGCCAGCCAAAAGGAAACGTTAGGCATAAGGGACATCAGTGGAATTTAGACTATTTACATACCATCCCATTGAGCCTCTTGACCCTAGGAGAGGCTCACTATGTGCATTAGGTGTTGGTTCAGACAAACACTGAGATTCATGGTAAACACACAAGGCCAAGAAATGACTGTCAAAGAAAACAAATCCTTCCATGTTTCATTTGTTTGTTTATCTTCAAAATAAGGTAAGAACACCAGGCTATAGTCAGGTTAAGTATGTTAAGGACTGGTGGAGCAGGAATACTGTGATAATGGGGTCATAGAAGTACATTTCATAGTGCTGTGTGGTTCTGGAAGCACACAGTGCTGCTACCACCTTATCATGCAATAACTCAGATGCCTCTTGGGTTTCTGAGCAGTGCTCTTTGGCAGTGTTTGCTATGGACCTGGGGCACAATCAAGCCCATTTATCTTGAACAAGTTATAACAGAAATTAGCTTTGTCAGTTTGAAAGCATATTTTCAAAACTGAACATGTTTCAAACTATATTAAAAAACCATTTCTTCTATGTAGTGGAAAAAATGCAAAGTTTTAGGATTGTTTGTTTGTTTGTTTGTTTCTATTTAGGTTTACGTGAGTTGGGAACTTTAGTTTGGGAGGGTTTTTGGTTTAGAAACTTTCAGCAGAACAATAGGATTTAGAATTGTACTTGTCTGGTAGGCTATGTCTGCATGACATTTCAAATGTGTGACTATGGATAATAAAAAAGCCTCCCCTTGCTTGTTGGAAATTAGCTCACTCCTGTTCTACTAGATGTGTAGCCAGAGTGGCACAGACTGCAGTGTGTATTAATCGCCCAAATGTACACCTATGCTACTTCTGAACTAGTAAATAAAGCAGGCCAATGTTAACTATCCATCCTTAAGGGCAAGCAGCACAGCATTGCCTGTATCCATTCAACTAAACTCTCTTCTTTCCTTCAAACAGGCTAGTCTTGTCCATACTGCCTACAGGGAATAGGCCCTAGCTAATGCTGTCACCTAAACTATGCCAAGGTGTTGTCTTGTTGCAATGAGGAAAAGCCATTTTGCCACCATTTAAATAGCGTGGCCCATGTGCACAGCGGCTGTGTGCCAGTCCTTGAGATTCTATCCTCGCTCTGTTTAATTTTCTAGCATAAATGTAGCCCTTGTGTCCTGTCGTACTTTGTAGCCCACACCAAGCTCTGTGAGGCTGCAGTGACCTTGTGAGTGGTATCAGAGAAAGTAGCTGAGCCATATGGAGAGCTGGAGATAGCCACAGTACAGATTGGCTGACTCTTCGCCCTTTGCACAAGTCCTAATGAGGGGAGAGGAAGAAGCAAATGAGCCATTAGTGTTCTGCACTGCCACCCCCATACACCCACCTGCAGAGCCACAAAATTTGCAGTCTCTGATGTTAATTTTGTTTTAATGTCAAGTTTCCCTGTAAAAGTGCTTCTTTTTACACTCTTTAAAAGAAAGACTTTGCTAGCAAATGTTAATGCCAGGCACCCCTGTTACAAAGTCATCATTTGCTCAAGCACAGTGGCTAGTATTAATGGTGCATAGTGGCTTTCAAAAACACAAATTTGCTTTTTAAATTTTTATTATGTAATCACTGTTAAGAACAGTAATCTTTCTTAACCAGTGTGGCTAAGAACAGCATATATATCTGAATGTTTTTGTGTTCAGGATAAGCATACAGTGTTTTGTTTTCAGCCACCTACAAAGAAAATATCATGCCTGCAGAAGATGGAGAGTGGGGTAGCAGGAATACTGTCTGGTGGGATATGCACTGTGCCCTTTCCATGCTTTCCTGAGTGAGTACATGTGGAGCTGCATGTTTTGAGTGAAATTATGAGCTATTATTCCTGTGCATTTCTGGCTCCTGTGAGATATCTAGCTAATAGTCATAGAAATTAGATTTCTTTCTCTTTCTGAGAATTTGACAGGTTTGTGCTAGAAACAGTTCAGTGTATTTTGATCAAACTGAGAGGCAATCCTAAATTATTTTTTAATCATCCTTCCTTGCAGAACATCATGCCCTTCTCCCAACTTGACCAGTATCCTCTTCTGTTCCTCAGTCACGCCTGGAGGAGGATGAACTGCTTTCAGACAGCCAGGAGGTATGGGAGAACCTCCCACTCAGTTCAGAAGACCAGCTCCAGTTGAGAGAGAATTGCCTGCTGACTCTGTGCCTTCAGCTCATCCCCTGACTCTCTGGTCTCTCAGAGCCAGCTCATAGGCAAAACATGTTTCTGCCAGTGAAAAATGCTGTAAGCATCCTTACATCCTTGCACCCCTTGGACAGCCCTGTTCGAGGAGTTATCTGGGGAAGCTGAGAAAGTAATTGAGATTGCTGTAGCTTGATCTCTCCCTGGCTTCTCTGCCGAGACAGTGAGGAGGCAGATGTTCAAACTGCTACTTTATAATATAGAGGCTGAACTTCTGGGTGGGGATGGGGGGGGGAGATATATGGTGAACTTAAACAAAACACTATAATCAGTGCCACACACAGCCCAATAGGATCATATATCCTAGACAGTTTCATCTGTGCTTCTGGTCATAGTAAGAATGCTCCTGTGAATACTTAAGTGTACTGAGGTCTACAGCTCAAGGAAAAAACAAGTCTGTTTGGGAGAGGCCTTTGGGTAGTGTGCACAAATGCCTCAATACAGGCTAAGTAGCCAAACCATCTTCCATGGAGATGGCAGGGCCGTAGGTTCTCACTAATGCCTGGGAGTAGTTTCAAACATAAGAAAAAAAGGTTAAAAATAGTTTGGGAAGGAAGAAGGACAAAACAAAAGATGAAGTTCCTTGGTTTTCTGAATTAGTTCTTATTCTCACAGTTCAAGTAAGGCTTTTCTGTGGAAATGCTTGTAAAATTATTCCATTTAGTTCTGACTGTTTTAATTCATGTGAAAATCTCCCTCTTTTTTAGTAAGTCATTTGTTTTCATATGCAGTCTGAAATTAACCAGAATGTGAAACTGAATTGTCAACATTCGCTATCACCAATTTTATTACAGATCTCAATTTTACAGTCAACATTTTGTATTATGGCAGAATAGGTACGAAAATGAGTGTTAAGACAAATTCTTAACCTATAGTCAGAAATAACCTACTTGAAAGTTTTGGTATGTGTCTGAGTTGTTACACCTAAGTAGTTACATAACAGAGTGCAAATAAAAATACATTTCACTTAATGTAAACATTATGGGTAAGGCCTTGGGTGTGTCAAGGTATGCTCAGCGCAGGTCCATGTATTACAGAGCAAAGGTTTATCTAGAGATGCTCTAAATTATACCAGCTTGCATAGTTCCATAAGGCCGCTTCGGATGCTGGGTAGTCACTAAAATATTTAGCACTGTAACATTCTGCCTGTTGGATCACAAAAATTTCTGTCTACTTAATGAATTGGCAAATTGCTGGTTACCCTGGCATTGCAACACCTAGGAATATATCTAGAGAAAAGCCTTTTCTCCTGGTGTCAATGGCACTGCATATACGTACTCTAGGTGAGGCCAGAAGCTGACCTCAGAGCTTTATTTTCTTATAAACACTGTTCTTGAATATGCATATGAGAACTGCAAAATAGAAACCAAAGGAAATCAATGAAACCTGCTGTTTCACTGTATTACAGCATGTCCACGATGATTGTGAATTATATACTGCAAGGCATCACCTTTCACCTAAGAAACTGAAGTCAAGAGAGACTCCTTATTTTGGCAACCTTCTGATGTTTCTCTCTGTTCCAGTGGATGGCCAAGCTGTGGTCTAAGGGGCCATTTCTAAATGTTGGAAGGCTTACACTTATTACTATATTAAGAATAGAATGTAATCTGAACCGTAACTGTGTTTCCAGAACTGTACTGAGTAGGATTTTAAGTCTGAGTCAGTCTTGCTATTTTCTCTCCCCAGCTAGACGCTCAATGCATTCTTACAGATGCTGGCAATGCTCTGAGCAGATTCTGGTCTTTGCCTTGGCTTGGCTCAGCTGTTTCCCCACCGGCCACTTTCTGTGATGCTCATTAAAAGGTAAGAACAGCTCTGTCTTTTCCACTGTTTGCTTTGCCTCTCAGAATTGCTGCAGTCCCTGCGAGAAAAGGTCAGAACCTTGTTTGGATCTGCTTGACCCATATGAGGAGTAGAAGAGGAGAAACTTCAGGTCTTCCTCATTCACTCTCCCCTGAGCTATATAAATCAAAGTAGCTCATGTGAATTTATAATATGCACCACTGGACAATATTCCCCTCTAGGGGATATTCCACTTGGGAACTGCAAGAGTGCAGCATGCTCCAGTCATTTCTCTTCCAACCTTTTGAGGGAAGGAAGCAGAGAGCTGACCCTGGCAAGCTCTGTCTTCACTGGAATGTCTCTTCTCTGTGCATGCCCCAGGGAACCCCTGTTCTAATTCCCTTCTCTGTGCACGACAGGAGCTGTGCAAAAGAGAACAAACTAGAACAAAACATCTCTCCTCAGATATTGATCCTGGCCTTTCTGAAGTAATATGTTTCTTTGTTTGTGTGCATGTGTACAGTAATCACACTTAAAATGTCATCTGTTACTTGGCCCTCAGTATCAACAGCAAGGATTTCTGTTTACTGACTGTACACACCATGGTGCTATTTATCACTCTAAACTATGTAGGCACATCTTCTCTTTCATATACAATCAAAGGATGTCTTAAATAGTGTGGAGCACTGTTTCATGGAGTTTCCATGTTGCTGCTGCAAAGTCTGCAGTCTGCATGGTCAGGATTATTTACACACTGAAGGAGCTGAACTGGCCTGTGATGAGACAGAAAAACAAACAAATAGTAGTCATTTTGCGTGTACAACAATAGCATCACAGTTACTAAATGCAAAAGTCAAAGTGCATGTTACATCTGTGCTCATCAAGTGACTGTCCTTTCTGAGGATAACTTTTTTTAGGTCATGCTGCAGAAAGATAACTTTGGTGTTTATAGGTGTTGGGTACAAGAACAAGTGACTCCAAAGTAAAGAAGGGTGTGAACTTACAGTATGTCAGCTACACTGTGGAAGCAAAAATAATTATGAAAAAGAAATAAGATACCTTGCATTGACTATAGAGTTACTGCCATGCTGAAAGTTCAGTTGGTAACCCTTATTGTTACAATGTAACACTGCTGCCAAAAATGTCATATAGGCTTAGATTTTTTGCTGGAAGTGCATCCAGTGAGTCAATGTTTGAGTTACTTCTGGAAGACACTGCTGACACTAGCAAAAGCAACAGTTTATGATCAGCATCAATTGCCACATGGAATGAAAAGCCAGACGCTCTGCCGATACGGACCCACGTAGTCCTGTTTGCACTGACTTCAATGGAATGAAATAACCTTGTCAGGTCTATCCTGAAGAGTTTTACTATACAAGTAAATTATTGTTTTTCTTATTTCTCTGTACATAAAATAGTATAATTAACTGTCCATGTTGCTCTACATAGTTGTTTATCTATGTATCAATTGAATTTTGACAGAAAGCCCAATTAGTTATTCTGCCTTAAGAGCCAACTGAGACATAGCAATAAGTGTTTGTGAACACATTCTTCATGATGTGTTACAGTTATCTCCCTGGCCTGAGCCATGGGGGAATCTAAATTACTACAGATTTTCCCCTCTTCCCCTGGCCCCTTCCTATACAGTAGCTTACAAAGCCATAGGACAAACTTAGTCTGAAATAATTTGTTCTTCATTACAGCTGCATGTCCTGGGAGTATTGGTTAAAGGCTGCATTTACCCTAAGAGAAAGTAAGTACATGAGAACTATGATTTGGCAGATTTATGCACCACACCAGTGTTATTTTTTCACAATGTGCAGGGCACCCATTATTCAGATTCAGCAATACTTAAACAGGAATTTATTGTTCTGCCTTCAAGAAGATTAAAATCCTAGCACCAGATAAGGCTTTATAAAGCAAATGTCTCCTTTGCAGACCAACTTTCCCTTACTTAAAATTAATGTCATGAAACTCAGCAGTTTATTGAAATGTTTGTTTAGTCTGGAAATGTTCCTATCAGAGTATGTGTTTTTCAGCCTGAAAAGCTGTTCTTAACAGATAAGAAATGATTACTGAGCTTTATGAGTGAAACTGAACCTTTGCTCCTTTTTTAATGTCACTGAAGAACATTGTTTCCTCTGCGTGAAGGTCTCTGAACCCCCACTGAGGAATAGAGGTCTCAGGCTTTTGTAGCTCCTCAGCAGGCAGACTGAGATCTTAACTAAGCCAGAACTTGGGCTGTTTTGTTTTCCAGGCTCCTGTTTATATCTCCTGACAAATGGGAATTACAATAACTAATAATACTTGTCATTTCTCATGCTTGACTCTCTGACAAAGCAGACGGACAGATAGGAAGCTCAAGCAATAGCAAGGGAAGTAAGGACTATCCTTGCCATAATGTATTATCTGCATGCAACAGGGAGGAAAGCTGCCTATTCAGTTTGAATTGCCATAGATGAAAACCTGGTCAGATAAAACCTGTTGAGGGAGGATGGATTGCTGCTTCCCTGAAGGCAACTGAACATGTTCAATGGAGTCAACCTTTGGGAGTACAGGGAAGAAAGCAAGCCGCAGACCCTGCCAACAGGAGGTTTACAGCACAAGTGTAAGCTCCTGAGAAGAGCTGGAAGGAGGAACACAACCTCATTGCAGATGTGATGGAAGCAAGAGGGGAGCTTGCTCTAGTTGGCTGTAATCCAGGAAGCCACAATATAGCACCCCAGAAAACCATATCCCAATTGTAAGTGGGAGGGAGATGCAATGTTAGTTTTATGCTAGCAAGCTGGCACTAACCCAGAGCAGGTAATTACCTATAATTTTCTTCACAGGTGATCTTGAAGTTTCGTTCTTCCAAGATGCCTTTTAGCCTCTTTATGGAATGACCTGAGCAGGACTCACTGGAGAGAAAAGTCTTTTGTTACTTGCGTTCCATGTGTGTACAGGAAAACTCAGTTAATTTCTACCTTATGTCACTTCATGCTTTATTTCAGGTAAGATTCTTAAAGAGCAGATACTAGTCTTATTTGCTAATGTGCTGCAGTCTGTTTGGGTTTGTGGAGCTTTGGCTACTACTGGGCCTTCACTGGTGGAAACTGTGCATGATGCTCAGCTGTGTATCTTGCAAAAAATCTTTGTGCAGGAAGATACCTATGGGAGATAACTCCTTTCCATTCACAAGTTTGATGTGCTCTAGAAATGCTCTGGAGCTGCTAGTGTCATCTGTCCATAGGAGCACAATATAAGGCTCATTCAGACCTGTGGAAAGACAGTGGGATCAAGTTCTCTGTGTGATCAGAAAGAAAGGACCAAATCATGAAAATCAGCACCTAAGTCCCAGGTAGGATGTAAGATAGCAGGAAACAGAAAGGAAACATGTGAGGAAGCAGGATATGAGAATCTCCTGTCTGCTTGATTCAGTCTGCTGGCTGCTGTCACTCTGTTTGGATAAGGGGCTGCTTCAACTACTTTTCCACTGGTGGGAACCCTGATTTGGGTATTTCTCTTCTATCCTGCTGGTTTTCATGAACCATGGAGGACTGTCATAACCTTGAGATATTTATCTCTATGATGAATTTGCCTGAAATAGCTCAAGGGCCTAACAGTTGTAGTGAGAAGACTGAAAAATGGATGGAGACGCAGATGGGGACACTGCAAAAGACTTGTTGCCTTGGGATGCCAGGATAAAAATCAGCTCCTGGACCAGAGTGTGGGACACACTTCAGGACAGTGATACAATACTGGGACAAGTCCAGGACTATTCCTAACATATGGGATAACAGGAAAACAGATCTAGCTTTTCATTGTTCACAAGACTTACTGGATGTTATTAGTGACTCAACATGAGACAAAAATCAGAAGATAAAAGGAATAAATATTATTGGAGCTCCCTCATTCTTCTTGAAAGTAAGTAGAAAATAAGGAAACTATTGTGAAGGAGTACTTAGCACAGGAAGAAGATGTGTCAAGAAGGCTGACAAGACACCAGGTTGTTGGAGCTGTTGAGAAGGAGGAACAGGAATTTTTTTCTGATGTTAGGAAATCATGGGAGAAAGTACCTAAAGCCATAGTGGGGGAATTAAGATATATACATATTTCCCAATGTCCTTTTCTTTATCCAACTTCTATGCAGTGAGCCAAAAGAAATACATCCAGCATACTGACTACATGACAGAGGTATGCCTGTGATAGATACGTCAGCTTCTGTGGCAAAGACAGCCTCTTGGTTGTTACGGCTTATACTAGGGGAGCGGTTACAACATGGGATGTCATTTGAGGTCAGTGTCTGGTATCAATACTTCCACAATAAGTATTTAAACTACATATTTTTTATTTAAAAATGACTTTGGCAAAAATGGTTCTTGACCTGCTGGTTACCTGCTCAGCATATTTATGTTGCTCCCATGTAAGAAAGATATTCTCCAACTGTTCACCCTTGCAAAGTTAGCCTGCTCTGTGACTTAAGTGATGCACCCGTAATAAGGCTCTGTAGAGCTCAGTGGAATTGGAAGAGCAATACAGAATTTAAAGGTCACGGGGCTTACTGAATGCAAGAAAAATGTTATTCTGTCTTAGCTATAACTGTTCAGGAGTAGCTATGAAAAAATATTAAAGAAAATAATGGTGAAAATGTTATTCTTTCCACTAAAGTAAGCGGCTAGGAAAGCAAATGTAGAGTAGGTTTGATGAGTTAAGACAGCATCACTGTTAGACAGCCATTTTCCAGAACTGAACTGCACTGTCTGCATTCGAGACACAAAGCACTGTTACTCATTTTGTGTTAGCGTACTTTACCTTTGAGGTCCACCAATGTCATGCATAAGCCAAATCTGTACTGCAGAGACTTTATCTGGATTTAAGTTAGAGATCTCAATACTTCCAAAAATGCTGTAAGAATTGGACATGAAAAAGCAAAATGTATTTAGGTATCTAAATGAGATGTACAGAGTATCTTCCCCAGCTGGTACTGCTTGTTTATTAGTGCTGCTATTATTCTCAATGAAAGAGCATCTTATCTTGCCACTGGATTTTCATAGAATATTTAATGATCTTGTGATAAAAGATTTTCTCCTCATTCTTATTTCACTTTCATGAGAACTTTTGAAACTGTCTTCAGACTGAAACAAGCTGAGATTTTTTCATCTTTAGTGTCTTTCCTCTTGTTTGGTTTATGGGTTATTGGTTTGGTTTGTTGCAAAGGAAATGAACGTGGCTGTTTTGCTGACCAGCACATTCTTCATTTTTCAGTATTACCCAAGACTGCATTTCCTCTCAGGTAATCCAAGGGAACACAGTCTGGAGGGGAAAAATCAAGTCAGCTTAGTGAGTAGTTAGAAATGTGTCATTCATGTGGGTATAACATACTATACAGATCTAGATTAATTGTAATAACAGAGTTACTTTATGCAGTAATAGCATATTGGAGGTCATACCACATACCCCCAGAAGAATTTAAATTGAAGTTGCTGTATAGAAGGCTGCTAAGTGAATCAGCTCTGCAACAGCTAAGGGTTTAGGTGCATATATGAGTTTACCAAAAACCAGTCTGCACTGGGACTCACTGGCAGAGACCCATTCACCAGCATGCAGGCCCCAAACAAGTATTCACAGAGAAACAGGAATGACAGCATGCTGAATAAATACCTGCTGCTTCTGAAAGCTCCAGCTTCTATTGACCCATTGAGCATCACTTGAACCACACCACATGCTGCTTCTGCAAACTGAACAGAACAAACGGACATCGTACTCTAACACTACATGCAGTGTCACATCAGATTCTTGTCTAGTGGAAATTACTGTAACTTCTTTGATGTCATCAGAGCTGATTTATACAGGTAGAGGATATGGCCAGTATTTTTACCTGAAGACACCAGTGAAAATAAATTTTCTAAAGATTATGGCAAAACTGTCATAAACTTGCATTAATTAGCTACAAATTAGCAGTCTGAGATTCCATGGGACTGGTATAGCAACTCTGCTGTCACTGTTATCTTCAGTATTTATAGGAGGATGCAACCTTCCAGAGCTCTGCCAGCTACAGCTGTCTGATGGGTCTGTTAGCTCCCTCAGTAACTTGGAATAGTCCTCAGGCTACTTTAACTCACACCCTGAGAACAAGCCAGAACAGAGATGCCACAGGTTTAAGGTGTGAATCATCACATATTTGTTACCTTGTGAGTCGTGCTCTGTGTTCTTTTGTGGCTTGGGATTTTTCTCTCCAGTGGTTTTAGTAAAACTCATCACCAAGTTTTGTTTGATTTGATTTCTAAATTACTGGATCATGTAATCATTATTCATTTATTCTTTAAAACTCGTGCCCAAATATTTTAAGACTACTAAGGTTACAACATAGAATACCCACAGTACTCTAGATAGATATATAATTCATTGGTAAGAGAAAGAATTTTTAAACAGCTTAACACAGATAACTGTACTTACCAAATCCTCCAAGTGCTCTTATGTACAAACAGTGTGGCTCAAACACAGCTCTTGAGAGCTATGAAGTTACAGGAGGGTTTAATTATGCATAACTTTCTAATGTAATAACCATGAGTTTTACTAGATCTTGAATATATTTGGACTAGAAAGCCTGTACCTGAGCAAGCCTAAGTCTGCATGGTGGTTTATCCCAGATTCTGGAACTGATAGGATTAATGAGAACACTGAAACTGTTTTGAGCTTGGAAAATTTTATGTACATTAGTTTACTCATAATTTCTTTTTAGTGAGCAAACTTTTTTTCTGTAAATGATAGCTGAAGAATACATAGAAGCTTGTTTTCCATCTGGAGAGTCATCTATTAGCAGTCATATCAAAGGTGAAATCTTCTGAGACATGTAAAATTAAACAGATACAGGCAAGTAGTTCTGGCAGATACATGTTAAATGAGCGTTCTGTAAAGCGCTGATTCAGCAAAGCCAGGATAAATGCTTAACGCTGAGCATCAGGGTCTCATTCATGTGATCGGGGCTGACGTGTGTACAGATGGGTGCATAAATAAGAACCCTGCAGGATCAGCATGCTGTGAAGACATCCTCTTCAGGTTTATGTTGGCAAAGTGCAGGGAGATTCTTATCCTCTTGGCAAAGTTCTATGGCAATTTGTGAGCTGCTCTTGACATTAACATGTCAAAATGTATTTTTTTTTAACAATTTCAGTTCTGTGATTAGACTAACGTGGTGATTATTATTATTGTAAGTACTATTTGTAAAGCTCCAGCTGTCTGCCAAGTGTATTCTAGACACTGGCATATAGTCTCTGTCCACAGATAAGAATGGTCAAACTATTTTGACATTAAATATCGTACATAAATATGGGATCTTGGGAATATGCATTTCCAACCCCCTATTTTTAATACCTAAGGCTAAAGCTCATGTTAACTATTACTATTCCAGGTTTTGAGTCCAAATATTCAAACTCAGATTTTTTTATATTATTCAAGAGGGAAATGACTTCTCTGGTGACTTGTCAAACACTATACAGCTCTTCATAGTTTCAAATAAAGTCGTATTTAATGACTGTGACAAAATAGATTTGGTTATGAATCCATTTTTTACCTTTTTAAAAGCATAGATATTTAATCTGAAATGTTTTCTAAGCATGAAATCAGTTATGACATAAAAATGGATGTTGGATATACAGATATCAAACTTTTATTGAGACCCTGTCTGTAGATGGGTCTGTGGCAGAAGACTTCAGCATTTTTATTCACAGTTAACATGGCTTCAAGGGATGGAAGAATTAGCAATGTATAAATTTGATTGCATGATCAAAGCCTGTGATTCCTATCCAATCAATCCAATACAGAAAGCAAACCTTAATAATACACATTTTTCTCTAGATTTCCACATTGTGGATGAAATGCTGGTCCCAGTCAGGTCAGCCCGTGACTTTAGCAGTGTCAAGAATGTAGTGTCTTTCAGCATTCACAGAGTAGTTGAGATTTAGTCTAGATCTTACCATCTTGGATGCCATTTTCCAGAATACAGAGCTAGGGTTGCTCTCACATTCGCTCCGTTTTGGACAAGATTCATAGTTGATTCCTGAAAAGAAATAAATTTATAGAATAACTATGTTTAGAGGGAATATTGTTAAGATGGTAATGGGACTTTGAGAACTATTTAACAATGGCAAAAAGATTTGCACCCTGTCAAAGCAAGAAGGCCACATGAGGAAAAAGTTATAAGAGGAAAGTTAATTTACACGTGTTTGGAGGTTTTCCTGTTTGCTCATACATGTTTCAGTCAGACAATTGCAGGACCTGTATGCAAATAATCTCCAGTAAACTGAGTATGGGAAACAGTTTGAAATGTGAAAAACAGGTTGGACAAATGCTGTCTGATCATGCTGAAAAACTAAACTTTGCCCAACATTTTCAATAACTCCAGCTCAGTTTAGAACTCGCTGAGCCTTAAGCACCAATCCAGAAGTCACATGGGTAGCAACAATCCCAAGGCACCTACATGCTGTTCCAGTAACTTTGAGTGGCCAAAACTTGGGATGTTCCTGAATGGGATTCTTCAAATCCAATTTGTCCCATAGGACAAATTACTGAGTAATCTAGACAAAGTGGGCTAGATGTGACCGTTAGTTGAAGGACCAATTTGGTGTTTACTAGTAGTCAAAAAGTTCTGTTTTTTGAATCAGCCTGAGAAGTAAGTATTTTTTGGTTTTCCATAACATGGGACAGAAATGGTTGAGGTTTTAAAATAAATTACAAGAACAGAATATTTTAAGAGGGACTATGTTTAGGTCTAAGGAAAAGAACGATCTGGAATATTGATGTTGATATTTGTAATATGAAAAATAGGTTTTATTACCTGGGGCAGAGGGGTCTCCACACCATGAAACCCTGTCAGTCATATAACCCAACAAGGTATCCTCCAAGGTAAGGAAATTGTGATTGGACTTTGTATAACGATGAACGAGGTCATTTGTCTTGCTCCAAAACAGTGACTGTGAAATAAGGTACAAAGTGGAATAAGTGATACTGATACTAGAGCTGGTCAGGAAATTTTCCTTAAAAAAACCCCATGATAATGAAGGAGTCATAGTTTTTATTGAAATGCTGCAAGTTTGCATTAGTGGGTCAGTTTCTATTCCTCCAGCCCACTGCAGCTCCCATTTCCAAAAACTTTTTGGATAGTTATTTTTTGTGGACATGGACATGTTCAGCCTGTAAAGCATTTTGAAAGAAAAGTTCTGATCAGTTCTCATAGTGTATATACTCCTAATTTATTAAGTGCTTTTGAATTATGCATGGAAGAGCAGCTTTTTAGAAGCAGCGCCCTTCTAACTGCATGCTTGCATATTTCTTTCAGTGAGCTGTATGCCTAGGGAGCAGGGACGTCTCCATAACTTTATCAGGATGACCCCAGTATTGCCCTTTGAAGCAAAGCCTTGTGCAAGGATGTTTCTCGGTGATAGATAACGAACAGGTTTACTTAGTTCCAAAGGTGAAAACAACAGGACAATTGCAGTAAGCCCAAGGGCAAAATACCTGCCTTGTCGACTTAGAGACACTCACAGTTATTATGGAAAAGATCCATCATTCTAGGCAGAGTACAGACATGTTGTCCCACAACAATCCTACTTATATAGCCCACCACACGTTATGACCATTACCTTGTTACAGGGTATAGGATGACTTGCTAACTCCATTAAAGGCTGATAATCCTCTGTTGTAATGTTACAGGGATTCTTGTAAATGAACGCATGCTTTAATGATTCCCATATTTTCAGGCAATCCTTATCTCTGCCAAAAGATTAAAATGTAGTTAGTTAGTATTTATGAGTATTTATGACTGTGAAAGGATCTCCTTCTGTCATGTTCAAACACTATGTATCAGATTTTAAAAGAGTTCTGACTATGCTCAGGCACTAAAATAATTCATCCATCAAAAAAGCTGACTACCTTCAGTAAATTGAGTATAAACTGAGGAATGAGCAGTTCTAAAACATCTCTTTCTCTCTCTTGCATTTTACATTGCTGATTATTGTAATATCTGAGTGGAGTTTATGTTTATGTCCCTTAAAAGAGCTTTGCTGACATGACATAACTAGAAGATCAAGTTTCTTGATTATTCATACTAAATCATGAGAAGGAAATGTGGCAGAAAATAGGTCATACATTTTACAAGTATGGCTGAAGGATACTGCCTGCTCAGATATAGTGATCAAAAAATATGCCAATGAGTCTCCCCAGGGAGCATACAACCCTACAGAAATAATATCCATAATTTTATCTAAAACAGAAGCAGAAGTCTGTATATTTCAGACTTCATATTATTTTTAGTTATGCACTAGTTTGCAGCTATTGACTTTGCTGGAGCTACTGCTGATTTGCATGGGTATATCTGAGATCCTAATCAGGTACTTCATCTTCAGTCTCTGCCTGATCCTCCACTGTTTTACAGGTTCTAGGCCTTTTGCTTTCACTGGTGTGAGTCAGAGGAATCACACTAAAATTACATTGGGGAGAACTGGTGCATGCTCAACTGAACTGTATCACCTCAATCTCCATTTGTTTCTTAAGACATTGCTTCATCAGCATAGTCATCAGCCTTGGAAATAAAACACATTTCTGCTGACAGAAGAGAGAGCTCCTTTTGTACTACCAAAATGAAATTTGTTGCACTCTGCTGGCAAGAGATCATATTGCTGTGCTTGCACTGAAATAGTGACATGCTCCCTTTCTAAAACTACGCCATAAAAAGCCTGGGACTGCTCAGGCTATCTGCTTTCTTGTATTTGAAGTACTGAATCAAAATGTTACATTAAGATAATTCATAGTTATTGTCTGTCTAGTATGTGTTTTCAAGGCTGTCTGCCATAGGTGCACTTCCCTTACTCCTCATACTCCTGTAATTTTAGGCCCATTTTGAAGGCCTGCCTCTCTCATTGCATCTCAGCGACAGTGTAACAGAGATGTTACTACTTGAAATTCTGCATCTCTCTTTTCCTTATTTTTATGTAAATTTTAAAATGTTGATTGCATTGTCCTGCAGTCTGCATGCCTGAATAGAACTATTCTGACCATCTTTGACTCATCTGTTTTTAATTCACTATTTGTAATCAATATCTCCCAATGTGTTCCCACTAAAAGCTCTTTGAAGAATTAATTTTAGAGCATTGTAAAAATAACACTGATCAATTATTATATGGCAGACACACAGCTACAGGCTTTGTTATCAGTTGGTACCCAGGTAACATGTAGGATGTGGAATTTGATTACTCTTAAAAGTAGTCCTAAAAGTTTATTAAGAAAAACAACAACAATTCATTTAGGATTTCAAAGCATTCTACAATGCTCTTAGTCTTCACCACAGCTGTGTGATCTAATTCCTATTGCTTAAGTTGATTAAGATTTCTATTTAGTGTCCATTTGAGCATCAGAGGGGCAAACGGAAAATATAGAATTGAGTTCTTCATATTATATAGGCTTTGCCTAAACTATGGTACCTGGAACTACTTCTCAACTCCTGGCCATTTCCTGACTGTGTTGGGATGTGTCTGGATGTGAACTGTCTTCCTTCCGTTCCTAAACCTTATGGAAAAGAAACATCACACAAAGAGAAGGTCAGACTCTATTTGGCTGTGTCCAGAAGGGAGCTACAGCACCTGACAGCACTATGTAACAGAGGCAATGCCTCTGTTAGAAACACTAGATGGGGCTTGGGCCAGTATCACACCAGGAAGGACCAGGCAATCCACTCCAAGGTGTCCTGGCCTTCCTTCCCTTCTGCCTTTATTTATGCAGTTACAGTTCTAACTTAGTATTGTATGTGATATTGGTTATTTGGTTCAAACTAATTAGCATGTATTCTTTTTCTTATTTGGCTACTTTTGATTACAACAATAACTTTTATTTTGTGATATACTTCTCCTCCGTTCCACAACACTACAACAATTCTCATTTCATGGTTGGCTACAACTCCTCTGCCCTAAGTTCTTAACAACACCTCTTATGGTACAGCTGGCTTCTTTTTTGCTCCAAAGTTTTAGTACTCTTATTATCATGGTTAGTTGCAACTTCTCTGATTGCAACTTCTTGCACCATGGGGAACTGACACAGAAGTAGTTGATAGCTACATAACTTACATTTTCAAATGGAGCATAAGAAAGAAAACCTCATACAGTATAAATACTATATTTGGGATTGTTTAGGAAACTTCTAAGATATATTTTTATCAGAAAAATCCCAATCCATTGAATCTGAAATCTTTCATGTTAGTGAAATTCTCATTGGGAAGTTCTCAGATACAGAATGGATTCATTTAATTTTATTTGTTTTGTTTATAGAAGAAAAAAAAGGGGGGGAAAGAGAGATTACTAGTCTACTAGTCAGTTAACTTTATCTGATTCAGATATAAGAGTCCATGGTGAACATACTTACATACTGGCCTGTGGGGGACACATATGCAATCTTTCTCTGGTTTTTGTTTGTATGTTTTGGTTCGTATATTAATTCTGCATCAAGCAGATGTGATATCTCTATTTATGTTTGCATAATAGAATTCTTCATTTAAGGCTAACTTTGCTTATGATGAAATATTTAAGGCCTTTTTATTCTGTTACAGAATCTGAAATGTTTAAGGCAAATTTATTGAGGTGTAAAATAAGTATATACAAATTTTATGTTTCATTTTTTCAAGCATCATTTTCAGTGAATAAAATTTGTTAAATGCTGGTAAACGTGAAATAATAACTAATGCTCTTAAAAGGAACACTGTGAAACCCGCTGTAAAATTAGGGACTGAATCTCTAACCCTTTCTCAGTTGAAAGTGAGGATTGCAGGACCAGGCCTTATGCCCTTTTGGAAAGAGAGCCTATGTATACTGCACTGAGTATAGCATCAAATAACGGCTGGGATACAAATGGATATAACCATTAAAACTATGTTTCCTTATTAAATGCAAATGTTACATATACTGCAGTGCATATCCCGGGTTTGTCCTTACATTTGGGTAGAAGTTGCATTTTCCCATGAATTTGAGTATTTCTGTCCATTTACCTTTTTTAATGAATCTCACATTAATCTGTCAAATAGAAACCGAGGCCAAGAATTTTTCCATTAGCAGCTATTCTAGAGCCAAACTTTAATGTGTGTATTAGAAAAATGGACAGCTTCTGCAACATTATCTCTTGCATATCAGTACGTTGGTCTGGCTAACCTTGAGAGAGTATCCTTTCACTTAAAGGAATGAGTTAGCATTGAGATATCTGGGAAATCACTATTAATATAGGGTTTTTTTCTTTAATTTTGTAATTTTATTTTTTTTCTTTAACTGGACATGACCACAGTTTAATTGGTATAATATCAAGCATGGATTTCATCCCTGGTGGTTTCAGTTACTCCATGAACAGAGTGTTGTTTTCAGTTCATCACTGAACTGGCATCAGTCAGATGCTAAGAACATCTTATGAAGGGCAATGCTTCCTTGGTGTATTTTGCCTCTAGTTTTTTACTGAAAAAGAGACACATGCTTAAAGTATGGGACCCATTTTAAATTTATGAGTGAAAATGATTTTCTGGCTTTGTTCTAGAGAACTCAGTCAAATCTGATCATATGGTTCAAACTACTCCAGCAGGCCGGAGAAACTTCTCTGGTGAGACATGGTCTCCCCCATATTCAACAGTGACTTTTCTAAGGTCCTGAGGTTTTCTTTCTAAAACAGGACAACCTCTTCAAACCAAACTGAGATTTTAATTGCAGTGTCTGTGGTGAGGCTCTGAAGCTAGAGCTGTGAGCAACCCCCAGAGCTGAAGGACCTGTTACATAGTTGACTTCTGCAGGGATTAAACCTCACAGGCCAGACTGTCAGCAGTTGAAATTTGGAAAGCTCCTCTGTGGAGGCTCTGGCTCTCAGCTGAAAAGTTGCAGTCCAGATGACTGTGACCTGTGGCTTTTTTGTTGCCTTGTGTATGCAGTTACCCAGGTTTCCCTCCCATTTGCTATCACCGCTAACCAAAATAGTAATATAAATAGCACCTACGTGCTTAGAAATCTGGCTTTTCAAATAGCCAGTGAAAAGTTTTATAATTATATCAGAGCTCCTCAAATACATAAGAACAATTCACCGTCTGCTAGGGGGTCTAAGGCATTATCTTCATCTGTCAAAGACTGAAGATCATGTGTTTTAGAAGAAGATTGCATATCAAAGGATCTGAACGTAGTAGAATTATTTCTGCATTTAACAGATTCACTTATGCTATGTATCAGATTATCTGCCTCTTTCAGGTGAATTGCTTGCAGCTGTAGACAGCAGTGCTATTTGTACATTCATATTCTATTTATTTTTTCATTTGACCTTTTCAGTAGCTATGTCTCTATGTTGTCAAAAATTGTGCAATGAACCTCACTTTTATGCCTGTGTTGAAAGAGAGCCTGCTGTAACACTGAATATTTTTACTACCTTTTCCCCCCTACATATTTTTGTTTTTCCTTCTGCTGCCCCTTCCCTGCTTCAAGACTTGCCGTGTCTCACTGCTGGTTTGGAGAAGTTTTTTGGAGTAGTTGCAAAGCCCAACCCAAGCTGATGTAGTTAGAGTTTCTGCAGTCAGTTTAAGAAGCTTGTGAGAGGAGTTAAATGTAAGGTGAACACTGCCATCAAGTGGGAGAAGGATATCATCAGAAGGGGCAGCTGAGAGCAACTTTAAATGTGTGCATTTTATGTGTTGTGACAGTCTGACTTATCTTCAGATCACTGAATCAGAAAATGAGTAAGTGCATACAACAGATTAGATTCATTATTATTATTCTAGCATCTAAAATCTCCCATCACATATCTTTGTGCTAGAAATCAGACAAATACGAGTGAAGAGAGGTCAGCCAATATATAGTCATAGCTGAGGATCTGAGGAGATTACTGGCTGCTGGTTTTAACATGAGAGGAATGGAGAGGGGAAAAAATTACTCAGGAAAATAATTAATAAAAAAATCATGAAACTGAGCTGTCAATCTCGAAGTCTTGAATAAGCACTAGCATTTCACTACCCACTTAGTGTAATTACATATAAAGTGTCCATCTTCTTAATATTTAAGGTAACCTATCTATTTTGTTCAATATGAGAATGACATAATTGATTTTTTTGGCAGCTTGATTTTATAAGTATTGCTCTCTGTTAATTAAATAGTTCAGAAGCCAGTAAAGAAGGCGTTGGGGTAGAGACAGATACCCAAAACTGCCTCAGAGAAAGACTTCTGGAAAGATTGCCTGTAGGCAGAATAACCAAATTCCCCACAGCAGAGGTGAGGCGTCTAGAGGTCTGAAACAAGAAGTGTGAGATGTGATTTCTCCTGTGTGTGCCCCAGGGCTGTATATGTTCCTGTGAGGGCACAAGGAATGACAGGGAACAAGTGATAACTCCTTGCCACTGTGGTCTGTCACCATTGGCAGGAAGGAGATGATTGCAATGGCAGCTGTGCCCATGGCCTTGGCTTATAGCCTCTTAAGTATTTTATGTGAATTGGGAATTGGTGCTCCAGGATGATGCTCAGTGATGTCAACCTTCCTGAAGTGCTGAGCCAAGAGGTGGCAGCTTTAAACCAGTGAGAAGTTCATCTATATCAGCAGATTATTTGCTGGCTAGGTTTAAGCTTTGCTAGGTGAAAAAACAAACTGCTAAGGCAGAAGACATTTTAAACCATGTTCTATAACCTGGATGCAGCCTTTAGAAGGGCTGAAGTCCCATCTGGACTGCATTTTGACAGAGGATTGTAGTTGTTGTACAGTTTAATTTCCAAGTGAGGGCCATGTCATCAACAGAGACAAAGGGAACATATTTAAGCTGGCATCTTGATTAGAAAACTTATTTTTAGTGTTACTTAATTCTGAATACTAATCTTGGGAAAACGTATCCACAAGAATGATCTAAATAAAAGTATGTGACAACAGAGAAATGCTCAGTGGTTTAATGCAGCTGTAGATACTTTTTTTTCTGTAATAAGGATTTGAAGTACTTTTTTTTTTTTATAGAACTAAAATTGCTGGGATGTGGCATAAATGCAGTAGGTCAGGAGAGTTCCCTGATTCAAGGGTGGCATGTGTCAGCAGGACAAGGACAGGACAGCAGACTGGAGATTTAGTAGAACTGTCAGTGAGCTCCTTGGTAATACCTTATTTTGGTGTCATCTTCTGTGAAGCGAGATTGCATCTTTAGCATCTGTTTTTACTCTTGGAGACATGAGGGAGATCTCTGTTTGACCTCTGAAGGAAGAAGGATCTATCCCTCATATCCCCATGGATAAACAAAGTGATATTTCCCCACAGTGCTCTGATGTTTTAAACAGTTCTTCAGTTTTCACCATACCATAGTAATGCCAGGTGAACTACCCTATCAGCAAACCACCTCTGAGCATGGCAGGTTTCAGTGACATCTTTACAGATCATGTATGCTTCAGGACTGAAGCAAGGTCAGGGAACAGGGAGGAGTGGGAGGGTACAGGATTCCCCCTTTCAGCAACAATGAATTGTTGGATTGGTTCATCCAAATTTACGTAATTTCAATCCTAGTGTGTTGCTAGAATTTAGAGAGCCATCAGTAATCGCTCTGCATAGCCAAAGTGAAATCAATAAACAAGAAAGAAGGCAAAGAATAGGTAACTAAGTGACTGAAGGATAAACAACTGTACTTGACTAAATACCTGCATGAAATTACAGTACAAAAGTACTTCATCAATGAATGCTTCTGATGATTAATTTGTAGAAGGCTAGTAGAGCTAGAATGATCTTCTCTCTGGCATATGGGATGAAAACCAAAGGAGATTTTCACTGCTTATGCAAGGAGATTTTTTTATTTATGATATGACAGGGTAATCCTGAGTCATGCAGTGTAAGCTATTCCAAATACCAAAAAATGCTTTGAAATCCCATAGAATCTTGCACAAAGAACCATAAAATATCTTACCATTATTAAATAAACTTAAGGTCTTTGAGAACATGAGAAACACATAGTCATGTAACAATCATTTATATACGTCTTTAGGTAGATCTAGACAATGGGCAGATAAGGAAACATAGGGCTGCCAAAATGAGAGCTAAATTCCCAACAGAATCAGATCCCAACAGCATTGCATTGCTCTACTTCAAAAGTGCATTGATGTTGGCCATGGAGATAGGACAATGCATCTTTTGTCATCTCCTCCCAGAATTCCCATAACACTCATAAACTTTAGATTACTATATCAGTGGAGTTACTGTCTGGGAGGGTAAATCTGCACAGAACTAAATACAAGATTTGCCATCCAATTCTGTAACTGGATGGTATTTCTCAGACAAGCATTGATGTTTGTACTCCAGAGGAGCAGAAATAATTATTTTGGCTATTAATTATCTCAAGAACAAATGAATGTTAGTTATTCACTGCCATATGAGCTTGTCTCTTGCTAGAAAGGAAATTATTTCTTTCTAATCTAGCTTTCTAACTGTCTCTAGAAAGAGGTGACACTAAAACTCAAATGGAGCCCTATCTAATAGCACAGAATAGTTATGGAAACTTGCCTGAAACAGCACAAGGAGTCATTTAAAGAACCAACTATAGAAGCAGTAACCCTTGCTCTAAAGCCTAAAGTGCTAACAAACAGCCATTTTTTCTAATAAATGATATTTTCCAATTCCTCATTAAAGCTCACTAGAGCATGTTTTAATGGAATTGTACTTCTGAGTGAGACTCAAACAGTTGTTAACATTTATAATCATTGTATCTTAGTCATTAAGAAATTACAAAAAGGAACAAAAGTCATTCATGCACAGGTTGGGGAAAAACAGTTGTAAAAGATACAAAAGACCTTGCTATAAATATCCAAGGGCAAATGTAAGCAGCCGTGTGAATAGAAATAAAAAACGGAACTATGTATGTTTCATATAACAAAGGCTAACACAGAGGAAGTGTTTAACTCAACACATTGGCATCTGAAATAGGGAGGGAAATATTAAGAACAGACAGTGAAACATTGTAACAAATGTTCTATTTGCCCATTTTAATGAGCCATGTGTTATTATGATAATACAGTGTCCCTCTTAATACTGAAAGACAAACCAAAAGTAGCAACAGAAGTCAACACCATTGCCAGAGCAAATGAGCCAGAAAGTTTCTGCATCACTGTTTGTTCTAGTTACATGACAGACCTCTTGAAAGTCTAAAAGCTTTTTCATAGAGCCATAGGTTGAGATAGGAAGGGATCTCTGAAGATCATGGAGTGCAACCCCCTGCTCAAAGCAGGGTCAACTAGAGGAGGTTGATCAGGACCATGTCCAGTCAGGTTTTGAATATCTCCAAGGATGGAGACTCCACAACATCTCTGGGCAACCTGTTCCACTGTTTGATCACCTCACAGTAAAAAAGTTTTTTCTTATGATTAGATGGAATTTCCTATATTTCAGTTTGTACCCATTGCTTCTTGTCCTTTAATGGGGCACCAATGAGAGGAGTCTGGCTTCGTCTTCTTTACACCCTCTTATCAAGTATTTATAAACATTGATAAGGTCCCCCTTGAGCCTTCTCTTTTTGAGGTAAGCAATCCCAGCTCTCTGAGCCTCTCCTCGTATGACAGAGGCTCCAATCCTCCTAATCATCCTTGTGGCCCTTTGCTGGACTTGCTCCAGTATGTCTGTGTCTTTTCTGAACTAAGGAGCGCAGCACTGCACACTGCACTCCAGATGTGGCCTTAGCAGTAGAGAGAGTAGAGGGGAAGGATCACCTCACTTGACCTGCTGGCAACACTCTTCCTGATGCAGCCCAGGAGGCTGTTGGCCTTCTTTGCCATGAGGGCACATTGCTGGCCCATGTTTAACTTGTTGTCCACCAGGACCCCCGGATCCTTCTCTGCAGAGCTGTCCTCCAGCTGGTTGGGCCCCATACTGTAGTGGTGCATGGGGGTATTCCTCCCCAGGGACAGGCCTTTGCATTTCCCTTTGTTGAACTTCATGAGGCTCCCGTCTGTCCATTTCTCCAGCCCGCTGAGGTCCCTCTGATCTATCAGCCTTCTGGTGTATCAGCTACTGCTCCCAGTTTTGTATCATCAGCAAACTTGCTGAGGGTGCACTCTGCCTCATCATCCAGGTCATTAAGATGTTAAACAGACAAGCACACAACAGAGTGCAAATAAAGTCATTTGTATCCACTAGTTTGCTCTGGAACTAAAAGAAGTCACTGTAACAATTCTATTTTTTAAAAAGTGTGGTTTTTTTTCAAAGTAAAAAAGGAAATTTAAATCTTTGTAGTTCTATGTATACTAAATTGAGACGCAGTACATTCTAATGGGGTGCAGTACTAGGTAGTAACACAATACTCTTCAGACAACTGTGATTGAGTCAAAAGTTTCTCTTATATAGGGCTTATGTTCTTCTTAAAAAATCAAGTTTCAGGTAAGTTTGAGTATGATGCCATGATCATATAAAATAAAACTAAGTCAATTGCATTTAAATAATATGCCATTGGACTAACTGCAGAACTAGTTTTTTTGTAACACTGAATCAAATCATGGTTGTTGTGACATGGCATGCTTGGTGTGAAAGTGTTAATAAGTAGTGAACAAATGCAAGGAGATTTAATTAAAAATGTTTAGCATAGCATGAAGGCAGAATGCAAAAGTAAGCACACACCAAAAATCGAATTTCTTTCTAGAATATATTATACTGAAAATACAATAGTATCCGACACAAAATCATGGTGCTTTTTTTTTTTTTGTCAAAGTGTATCACCATCTCCAGAGTTTGCAAAGGAATGAAAAGGCAAAAATGCATTCATGATCATGCAGTCAGAAGGCAAAGCTCTCCTGACTGTGCACCAGTTTTTACTAAATTTAACAGAACTATGGACTACTAAATTTTTTATAATGGGAATTTGCCATTGCCTTCAAAAGCAACATTATTTGGTCTAATTATATTTGCGGGGGAAATCTATATTGTATGTCCACAACATTGCATGAAAAATCTCTTGAAATTCTACTGAACTCTATTTTTTCTTGAAAATCTTTATCACAGAGTTTTTGCACTGCTTAATCAGACACAGTAAGATTGCTGGGCCTATAGATTCACATATTTTACTAAACTGGCTCCTTGTCTATGTGCTTGTTGCTATCTCATTGGCAGATGCTAGACAGAAAATAAGCTGGCTTAACTTCAGCCATTTTTAAATAGTAGGTCCTTGCAAGTTTGGCTTATTTTGAGTGGATCGGTGAGCAATAAGTGTGCAGATCTGAGTGGGGTAGGAGTAGTCTTCATCTGGGAATGAAAAAAAAAAATCTCTTGAACTGCAAATGTAAGGTGAGTTCMTTTTAGACTAACAAAGAAGCACTGTTTGTGTTTCAGGGCTCAGTGACTATGACCTCCATATAGATAATGTTTCTTAAGATAAACTTGTGGCAGGATTTGAGTAAGGTGTTCTAAAACCATTCTGATTATACCAGGATTATATTAATGTGCATTTAAATTTGTATTGCATGAAAACTGAAATGGTGTCAAGTGTTCGGTTAGCCACAAGAGGGAGTCTGTAATACTGGGAAAGAGGACATGAAGTAATTTGAAGTCAAATCCTTCAAGTGTTAGTGTCATTTTCCAGACAAAAGTACAGCACATATCAATGGCTAGTGTTGATGAGTATGGGAATTTTGCAAGACTAGTGAAAGCAGAACTTGCACCTTTTGTTGATATTCAAAAAGAATATTAATATTCTTTTGTTGATATTCAAAACATTTCTGAGCTGTGATACATTATTGCTTTGTCTTTGTCTTCTGGCAGCGGTCAATATTTTCTAAGGATGCTGAAAAGAAATAATACTAATCTTTAATATGATTATGTAGCTGTGCAACTCTGTGTGCAGGGAAGGAAAATACCCTAAAGCCTGCTGCTATACCATCAGCATTTTTTTCCTAGAAATGGGGCTAATATTGCAAATGCATTTTTAGAGGCATTTGGCATTCACTGCCTGTTTCTCCTAAACTTTGGCACAGAGAGAGTTCTACCTGGGAAGAATAACTGAGGAAAGTGTATGTGTGCAAATTATTCTTAAGCACCATGTAAACCTCTCTGTCCAGGAGTACCTGACGGATGAGAGAAATCTAAACAGCAACAGAAATAATACTAAGGGCTGTATTGCACAAAGCCAGTTAAAATTATTAGAAACAAGTGCTGTATACAGCAGTAGTGAATTATTCTTTAGTAAGCAACTGCAATACAGGGACTGAAACTTTTGATGATTGTGGAGAACAAGCAAACTTACGGGATAAAATCGGATTACCTATGAGGTGTTTACAAAACTCCACCTAAGTCTGCAACAGTCTTTCCAGTGGCCTTATTGGTCTTGGGGATTGGGCTGGGTTCTGACCCACATTTCGAATTGGAAAAGATGGAGTATGAACAGAGCATGCTCATTGCATACTATGTACAGAGCTCCATTAATATGTCCAGTATCTTCTAGAGTTATTGCAGACCTGATGGTGAAGGTGTACATCAGCATGTCAATGACATTGTCACATGACTTATAGTATGTAGTTGAAAAAGCAGTGCTTAGTGGGGACTGTAGACTCCTGGCCCCTGTTAAATCCATTTGTGTGGTCTGGAAACGTTAGAAATTCCTATTAATATAGGTCACCAATCCACCTTTTGCTTCAAAACCAATCAGCTATTCTAATTTCAAAATATCAAAATATGGCAGTCCAAAATGTAGTTATGATCACACTTACTAACTACTGTAATGAATACATTGCTGATATCAAAAAATGAAAATATTATCAAAGATGGAGCTTAGATTTCAGTGGGTTTTGTATAAAAACTCTTTAATATGCATATTCATGAATGCAACCAAATCTTATAGTTCTTGCTCATTCCATGCTCTGTCTTGTTACACTGCAAGACGTGCCCAATGAAGAAGGGGTGGGGGGCATTTCAGGGTTTTTGCGGGGAGTTTTTTTATCAAGTGAGATTCTTATAGCCTCTTTTATTAAAATGCAAACGAAGATCAGGTTGCACAGCAAAACTGGTTCAACACAAAAGCAAACTGAATGACTGTATTTCCTCTTCTAATCAAGCAGAGAAATGGAGAATGTTTGTCAAAGCTGCTTTTATGCATATATATTTACAAAAATTAATCATAATACAGGATAGTAAGATCACACTAGCTTGTTATTATGCACGTTTTAAAGGCAGAAATTTTTTTATTTTGTATACTTTATCAGATGCTGTATTTGCAATAAGGAAAATGTAGTGTTTGAGTAACTTTTAAAGAGG
Organism: Apteryx rowi; assembly: GCF_003343035.1. Taxonomy (NCBI): domain Eukaryota; kingdom Metazoa; phylum Chordata; class Aves; order Apterygiformes; family Apterygidae; genus Apteryx; species Apteryx rowi. Next base: position 784,642 of record NW_020450614.1, read on the forward strand.
TGCAAATGCTAAGCAAGACTTCTGATTGGACAGCCAGTGATAAGCACATTTTAAATATCTGAATGGACTGATACAAAATGCTTTTTTAGATCGCTAGTAGATATTGGTGGTGTGCCTTAAAAAAACAACCTGTTGTAATTGATCACTAGGAATGCAAAAAAAAATTGCAGTTCAGGTCCCCTGATGGAATTGTGTCAAATGTTATGTTTATTTCAGCAGTGGAAACTCTGCCTTAGTTTCTCCATTTGTAAAATGCAGATAATGATATTATCTGTAAAACGTTTTGTTCTACAGTTAAAAAGTGAGCACATATAATGCACATACCCTTACAATATTTTATGTACATATATACATACATAGATTATTAAAGAAGAGGGAAATTAATACACACCATGCTTTAAACAATGCTTGCAGCAGGGCCACATTTTAAACATTACAGATATCAAATTATACACTAACAAGAGTATAGTACTGCTGTTAAACATGAAAGCATACATGGAAGAGAGATGCACAAGTTAAGGAAATGATCGAAAAACTGGGTGTATCAGCACAAAGAGTTACAGTAACGTTTGGAAATGTTCTAGATGCTAATTGAAGTAAAAGCAGCGAGCTGTGTTTTGACTGGGGGGGAAGTTTGGACCTAAAGACTGACCGAGGTCCCTTCAAGCATACATTAATCTCTGACTTGAAGTTGTAGGATGATGAGAGAGGTTAGGCTGAGGCTTAATGTCAAAATTTTTGGCATTGGCAGCAACTGCAGAGGTGCGGAACCAAAAAGCACTTTTGGATTGGTTGGGCTATTGCTTTTGAAGCATTCTGAAAGTAGGAAGTGATGGCTTAGCCAGGAAAACATGAAAGTCAAGATAAGCAGAAATATGTGAGTTAGAACTGAAGGATAACAAAAAGCTAGTCAAAAGAGAAAAAAAATATATACAGTCTATGTATGCTTGTGGTGAAGGACAGCAGATCTGGATTATTCTGACTGTAAAAGGGCAAACAATATGTATGTGTGGTAAAAGCAGAAGGAAGGAAAGTGATCAAGGCAACTAGGGGTCTATTGGTCTAAACTAAGTCATATCCAGGATTTTAGAGAAAATTTTAAAGTGCCTTTACAGACATGATGGTAAGTAAAAATAAGAGAAAATGTAGATGAGTTTACTAAAAGCAGAGCTTTTTAAACAAATGCACGTGTTGGTGTAAGATTAGAAGGGCATAAGCACACTATAAATAAATTTATGAGGAAATTAGGAGAATTATAACCAAAGCAGTGAAGTTCTAGTAGGAGTAATGGCAACAAAAGGCCTAACTGAGTATAAGACACAGCGTGATCAGCTTATAAGCCTGTCTGAGTTTCTTCAGTTCCATTTTCCTTAATCCTTTTGTTTGATTAAGTACCCCAAAGAGCTCATGGAATGGAAGATATAAGGCCTACATTAATGATGAAAGAACATAGGATGAAAGATATAGGGATCTGTGATGTGTCCCAAAGGCACTGGCTTTATCATCAGACAGTGACCGTGATAAAAGCGATTGGTTACACTGCATACTACACTATCTCAGTAGGAGAGGAAATGACAAATCTAAAATTAGATTCCTAAAAAAGGCAGCACCTATGTTTTACTTTTTCTGTTCAGGAACCTCCTGAACATTTCAGGTGCATGCAAATGAACATTTTTCCTTTTTCAATGATGTCTCTCTCAGATACAGTTCACATTGTTTCTTCAATAGGTAAAAAAAAAAAGAAAGTCCTACTATAGAGAAGTCATTTAATCTAAAAGAAAGAAAGAGCTCACAGTCCTCCTGAAGCTATTAAATGTTGTTGGATTTAGAATAGCACAAAATGTTATGCCTCGTAAAAACAACCATTTTAGAAAACTTATGACCATGGGTTTGTGACTTTTTAAAAAGTATTCTTGAAAGCATTTTTTAAACAAATTATTTCCAGCCATATTTGTGGTTCAGATTCAGACTGTGTTGTGAATGAAAACATATGTGAAGTTGGCTAGAAACATGTTTACACAAAAGTGATTTTTTACATCTCCAGCACCCAATTTGAATGAAACAAACAAGCATAAGTAATGAAGGCTATTAGGCTTCCAAAATAATTTCAGATTTAGATATTGAATGTATTCTTATTTAATAAATGAATGTACACTTTTAGAAATATGTACATTATTTTGCAAAAGCTTCAGGAGGTTTTTTATTTTACCCATAAAAGCAGCCCTCTTAACTGGAACCACTTAGGTGTTTAATGTAAAATGTGTACTTAAATCCCTGAGGGGTCAGGCCATGATATTTTGTGTGTCCATTTTCCTTCAAATACTGCAAACCAGCTTTTTCATACAGGATTCTCTGCACTGGAAGCAGAGGCCCAAAAAAGTCAAAATCCAAGCAAACTATGTATATATTTAAGCTTTGTTTTCAGCTTAATGTCGTGAAAATGTGAAGTGGCAATTATCTTTTTAAGTCAAAGGCCAGGAATGTAGTATTACTGGGGCAAGGTGCGAGGCAAGCCCCACTGGGCTCAGCTCAAGGCAACGGAAATCTCCAGCAGAAGCTCGTTCAGGACACAAAACAGGGTGGGTGCTGCCACAGAAATGATGCGGCCCTTGCTCTCCCTACCCCCTTCCCTGGCTCTCCAGCAGGTAGTTTCTGGCTTTCAGAGGGGAAAGGTTTTTGAGGACGAGCTGGGGAGAAGGGAAATGGAGCCACTCCCCCTTCGGGGCAGAGAGCTGCTACATGGGCCAGGAGAGCTGCATGTGGAGCTTCACCTTAGACAAGCAAGTTTGCTGAGCTGAACGACCTCCACGAGAGGAGTTATGTATAGGATGTCCGTGTTAGTAGTTTAGCATCTACCTTTCTTCCAGGTTCACAACCTCTTTCATCCATGCTTTTATGCCTGTGCTGCTCTAACAGCTGGCTGCTACTGCGGGGGATATCTTTGCTCGTTTCTGCCCTGGCCCCCCTCCTCCCGACCCCTGCTCCTGGGTGCACAGTCCCTTCCCTCCTCTGTGCCTGCTCAGGGACCTGCGCTGGATCCGGCCCGAGGTGCTGGGTGTCCCCATTACCTGCAGGGGGACCTCTGGTACTCCTTATCCCGTACTCAGCCTTGCCCCGCGAGGCCGGACCACCTGCACATTCGCTCTCAGCCCTAATATGCTGTTGCAGACCTGCGGCAGGGTAAGAACCGTGACCTGCTCTGTGCATCGCGGCGCTAAGCACGCCGGTGGGCTGAGGGGAGAGATTTTGCCTGGGATGGCCCATGCTGGCACTGTGAGCCATCTGAATTCCCCTGTGAAAGCAGTCTGCTTGCTGGGAACTCACACAAGAAGTCTTACCCACGTGTTAATAACATCTGTTTTGCATAAACCCTATATATTTCCCAACACTTTTCTAACATACTTATCCATCCTATAAATCTGTGCTGAACCTTCTCCTTTTCCTCTTTCCTGTGTAACATTTTGGTTATGTGAATACAGAGTTACATGTTACAGAATTTTTCACAGCCTGGATTCACAGTGAATTGCCTTCACCTCTACATATTCAAACCTGTTAGAATCCAGCTTATATTTTAGCTGTCTTTTATGAAGCTACAAAATGTATTTATGGGTGACTTTTGACCTAGTGCTACACTGTCTACATTCATTCTGCAGGCAGCTTCCTTAAGAAAGGGCTTGGGAACAGGTAGCTGCAGTCTGACTTTGTGCATTTTGCTGCAGAACACTTGACTACAACTTTTTTCCCCTAGTTTCTCTATGCCACTGCAAACCTGGAGGACGTGGTTCAGTGGAGATGGTAGCTGTCTCTTTTCTGTTCGCTTGTATTATACCACATTACGCGTGACAGAGGCGGTTACTCACCCAAGCTCAGGGTGCCGTGCTGAGACATAGCTGTAGCATCTTCCCAGGATGACTTCTTGGAGGTTCCTGGTGGTCCCTATGTCCTCCCATTTCAGCATTTTTGGACTGATCTCCTGCTTTCCCAGAGTCAGAACAGAAGCCAGGACGACAGCAACAACAAGGGATACGAGCAGGACCACGATGCCTGCTAGGAGGACAATGCGCAGCCACGTCCTGGCGGAGCTGTGCTGGAGAGGCATCGTTAGCAGAGCCCGTGAAGAGCAGCAGCAACTGCTCTCCCAGTTCAGCAAAAAGTGGCTTTCTAGTGTGTCACTGTGCACCTCCCCCTTCTCGATGGCTCTGCCCTGGACAGCTCAGTGGCTGGGAGGCCGGCCTGGCCCCACGCCTGGCCAGGGCCCTGCCCCACGGGCTGCCTGTTGGGGACACCAGCCTGGCCCCACGCCTGGCCAGGGCCCTGCCCCACGGGCTGTCTGTTGGGGACACCAGCCTGGCCCCACGCCTGGCCAGGGCCCTGCCCCACGGGCTGCAGCCGCAGAGGGCACGGGGCCACAGCAGGGCCGGGCAGCGCGGTGGGGATGGCTGCTGTGCCCCTGCCCCAGCCACGCCGGCTGCGGGGAGCCTGGAGGAGCGCAGGGCTTCCCGGGAGCGGGAGGTGCGCTGGGCTGCGGGCGTCCGCGGCCGCCCTTTCCAGCCTCCGCAGCCYGGCTCCATCAGCCTGGCGTGGGCTCTGCCGTTTCAGAGCTGTTGTTTTGGGGCTCGACATGGGAAGATCTCAGCCTGGCTATTGTTTTTCTTCTGTTTCTAATTTTATCGTAGTTTCTCCAAGTTAAATGTTGTAAATTTATCGCAGTAAACTTACAAAAGTGCATTTCACAAAATTATTCATAAAAAGAAAACTCCCAAAGCATTTATTCAAACAAAGATCCCATTGTAGAGATGTTCTCCGACTTATGTGTGAATAAAAACTGAATTAAAATGACCATACCTTGATTTTTTAATTTTTTTTTAATTACAATTGGTAAAGCAGTTTTTACCAAAGGCAATTATTAACTTTGTAGTAGTCACAAAATGCAATTTAGGTCATCAACAAACAATGTGGTATTTTATTTCTTTCCTTTGCAGATAGGCTTGGATTAGTTGTCACATGAGTTTCTAAGATTAGATGTGTAAATTGTGGGTGTCTAAGGCTGTATTAAATAATGTAATAAAGCATTAAGTGTTCTCTGCATTAGCGAAGTTAGTTCCTTATTGCCCTCTCCAAATGAAGCAATTCAACTTCCTTAGTCAAAAGCCAACATTAAAAGAGAGTCAAATCTCAAAATCTAACCAAAACAAGCGAAGGAATGTCAGAATAATACATACCATTAACTATAAATTATTCATAATTACTTATTAAGGAACTGTTTTTAACAGGTTTAATGCAGCAGAAGCCTTTTGGGTTACCTCTCAGTTTGGATTAGGCAGCTCTGAAAGACCTGAGGAATGCTGCTCCCTGAGCAAAGGCTTCAGTGTTAAGCAAAACATAATCATCTGAATTTTTCTGATACTGTTTTCAGAGAAATGATGGAAACATTTCAAGGGTTTTAGTCAGAACTGAAGCCTCAGTTTAGGAGTGGCACATCTCTTCATCTCATATTAACACTCAAGGACATACTAGTTGGAGTGACAAGAAGATACTTGGTGTCAGTCATGTACCATCCTTAATTTGAGAAACAATTGTCTAGCTGATAATTACAGTGAAATGTTAAGTAAATATCATTAATGTTTATTTTGGTAACTTTATAACAAAATTATTTGGTATATTAATAAGAAAAAGGAATAAAGTTCTCTATACAATAATAGGAATGCAAAGGTTTCCAGGATACTACCTGTGGCCTGTCCACTGACTGCTTGTATTCCCATAATGGACCCTATCACAAGTTCTTGAAAAAGTGCAAGTGTCTATATGAGACAATTCAGTAATAACTAGCTCATAAAGGATGTTTTTTTTCCCCCCATAGTCCTTAAGTAAGCAAGCGAGTTTTGTCCTGACAGGCACAGATAATTGTTCTTTATTTGTTCTGTGTTCTAATCATAATGAAAACATGAGTACATGATATTCACATGAAACCTTATGATCTTTAAATAAATAATACACAAGGGAGGTTATTCACTTTGTTTTATTTTCCTCTTAATGTTTCTTTATATCTGTTTTCAACTTGTTGCTGTTCAGATTCATTAACTAAGTAAATGCCATATTGGAATAAAACCTAGTTAGCCTAAACATCTTATGCAGCAAATTGCATTATCTGCTTGCTCTGTGTATTGAAGATAAATATCTCAAAATATTCTTAAAGAATGACTCTTAGAATGGAGCTAATTGAATAGTTAAAAAACACTTTAAAATCACTGTTTGTTAGGTCAGGAAGCCTGATGTAAGAAAACATTTTCTTTTCTTATCAGATATCCCACTGATTCATTAAGAATAAACAATCCAAATTTGGACTCAGTTTCCTCTGGAATGTGTCCTTGTTGTTGATTTTGTAGCACCTCAAACTACACAAGCAATTTTAAAGACAAGTAAATGTCAAGTCAATGTGAGCAGATTCTCACATCCTAATCAGAATGAATAAGAATCACAAAGAGAGATGAGAGAGTGGCAAAAGGGCCAGTAAAATCAAATATTTCTGTGTTTAGGAATGTGATTGATAGTTTTGTTCTCAGTGTGAATGTGAGAATGAACTCACTTCTTGCAAATGTTCTGGCACAAGAAGATTTGACCAAGGGGGCTAAATAAGATGGTAACTTAACAAAGAAGGATTGAAATAGTTTTTCCTGAACAGGAAGGCATGAAAGGTGCACAGAAGTCAAAGGGAAATGTAGAAAAATGAAGGGAGGTGCATAGCAGCATGTTTTACAATGATCTTGAGTCCCCTCAGGCTTGAGGGTGCCTAGCTTGAGTTCACTTTATTAAGCAGTTTCCTCAAGCAGATGACCTTAAACTGACTTTATTCTACCACAGCAACAGTACTTCAGCACTCTTAACAGAACTTCATGGAAATGCAAATTTAACATTTCTCCTGAGATTGCAGTGAAGTGCTTGTGGATCTGTATCCTTCTTGAACTGGTTTGATAGTGGATATTTCTACCTTTTACAAAGAAAAGTACGTTTTTAAAAAGTGGCATAACTGATAAACTTATAGCCAACACTGGGAGCCTTCTGAGTTACCTGAGTTTCAGTGCATCTAAACTAATAATAATCTAATCAAGGTGTGTCCACTCTTCTACCTCTGTTTACACTAAATCCCTGGGGAGTTTTGATTAGAAAGTGAGTGTAAAAGACTGCAAAATAGAAATACTTTAGGCCAGTGAGTGCCAGCATCTGCTTTTGATGCTATTTATTGCAGCAGGGGACTTCTTTAAGAATGTAACTAACTGTATTATTTGTAATTTATTAGTCTGCATAATTACTGCTAAGGGTATTGTAAGAAAAAAGCAGCTAACTCCCACTTCTACTTGGAAGTTCTGTGGATCATATTTTTGATGCAGCAAAGGATAACAAACCACCCCCCAACCATTCCCAAATTGTCTGCTCAAAAGTTTGATTTATCTTTTTTTTTTAATCATAGATACCATTTTTTTTCTATCAATCATAGACAGTTCTGGCACCCAAAACCTGGCTGAGGGCACAAAGAATCCTTGCTCCTAAGAGGCTGTATGCAGCAGGTGGGACTGAACTGATCAAAGAAAACCTGCAAACCTAGGTAAGAAAAAAATGTGTTGTGCATCTTTTTGCTGCCTAGGGTTAAAACCTGCTCCTAGAAAACTCTGGAAACGTTTCTTCCTCAGTGGGGAAAATCACAGAATGGTTGGGGTTGGAAGGGACCTCTGGAGATCATCTAGTCCAAAATGTTTGTTGGAAATATTTTGTTATGATCGTATGCTTTGCCTATGTCCTAGTTACTCCTCACTGGCTTCTATTTTTTCTCTGGGTATGTGGTGTGACCAGCTCTCTGGTAAAAATGGAAACAACATCACTGCCTTTGAGGAAACAAAGTTATACTAGGAGTGAATTTGTCCATAAAATAGAAATAGGCTTCTTCAAAGGTTAGACAGCTTAGGAATCATGAAGGATCACATTAACGTAATGCAGTAGACCACAGTGATACCACGCTGTTCACAGTGCCATTAATTACTCCCAGTCTTGTGGAAACCTCTAATTACTAGTTGTCAGTTCTTTACAGAACTTATGAATAAGAGAATTTGAACTGAAAAGAGCAGAAGCTCTTACAATAATTAAAGAAATTATTTCTTTCCTGGCTTTTGTTGGAATAGCAATGACTATAGTCTTCTCACAGCTTCCCAATTTCACAGAGTAGAAGCTGTCATAACATTTAGAGAAGGCTTGAGAAGAACACTGTGAAAATAAAATGATAAATGGGCTGAGTTAAGAGAAACAGATAGTACAAAATGACAGCTGTGAAGAGCTGTATGCCATCCAACTGCACGCACTAGCTACTGTGAAAAATGCATTTGTAACTTAGTGTCTCAGCATCCTATTCAGTTTTCCTTTCTTTCAGCTCCCCTGTCTGCAACAACTTGAGCCTTACCGCAGAGTGGAGGCATAGGCTGAGTGCATTAGTGCTTGCAGGATATAGAACAGCTTCTTGACCTGTTACTCTGTATTTTTCAGAGGTTGCCCCTACCTCAGTCATCCTGAGAAGGCTGATAGAGTGACTGCTTTACAAGCACAGTTTAGAACAGGACTACAGGAGGACAAACAGACCAACAAACAAAGGTGCCTTAACTCCAAGCTTGTACTGGCAACCATCTAAAGGACATGAAAAGCTTCCCATTTGCGAGCTCTGTAGAAGCCATATCCATTACTAGGAATACTGATTACATTGTTAACTTGTTTATCAGGTGATCTGTCTGGACATAGACTGAATACCAGTGTCCCCTTACTGATCCCAAATTTTATATCTCAGATGGTTGCCATTATCCAGTTGTCTTGTTCAGTTTTTTGTTACTTGACACAAATTTCTAGCCTGGTTGTATTTTCTTCTGTTGTAAATTCTTTGCAATTACTTCTGATGACAAAGCGCTTTACATGTTAAAGGCTGAGTATCAGATACTAGGGAGTTACTGGTGGGGGGGGAGGGCTGACAGACAGAGGAATGGACAGGCAAAGTGATTGCCCAGGCCTTGTTTCATTTGTAAACCAGGCTAAAGATAAATCATCTTCCCACTTATAAGGGTACCAAACAACTCTACAATAGCATCTTTGCAACTGATGCAAAGTGCTGTGTTGTGGTAAATAACAGCATATTGACAATGCTAACTCTGCAGATCAATTTATAATATCTTTTACTATATTTACTATAGTCTTTACTAAGACTCCTCCTGAAGTGCAATATAAAATCTAGCTGATTGATTAACTAGGTGATTTCATTTCATACCTTTCTCAGCTAATCTGATACTGCAATGTTTCATCACCTTATTTTTTATACTTGCAGCATTTTTTCAATTCTTTGAAAGTATATCACATGCATTTTATCTATCATCTACCTCATTGCACACAGAAGCTGTTCCATAAACCTTTTCTGGTTTCCTGTGCAATTTGCATACAGAACGCAGGGCTCTGTTGACATACAGAAACAAAACTGCTGCTTGTTAAATCATGTGGCAAGCACAGAAATGAGCAGCTGAAGCTGAGGGTTTGGTGCTGTTGTATATGTCTTAGATCCTTGATTTATTCTGTTAAATTGCTGTCTTCTTTGAATGGTGATTTAGTTTGTACCTGACCTTGGTCTAATTAGGTCATTGAACCAATTACTGCTGTAAGTGCAAAGCTGGCTGTGTTTAAAGATATATGTATTTCCATGAAGATGGGGGAAATGAGAATCTTAGATCAGCTCAAGCTAACAAGCAAAAAGCGTCTTCTCGCAAGAAAGCATTCTGCTCTCTTGACCGGAATGTACTATTTTTTTCCTATGTGTTCTCACACATTAAAAGAGTGTAGGAGGACCAAATGTCACCACTTTGTCTTGTTATTTTGCCAGTGACATTTTCATTACCCTACAGACTCTCTTGACTGTACTTAGTGTGGTTTCTTCTCATCTCAAGGCTTACACAGGAAGTTTAGATAATAGTTAAGAAAAAAACAATATAGATAAAATCTAACAAATGTGGTAGTGTTTCTGCTTTTTATGTAAATGTGAAGAAGCACACATATCAGCTGGACAATTTTTGAACTGCACAGCCAGAAAGGGCCAGCACAGCAGCACATGATAGAGCAATGTGTAAAATGAGAGGTCTTTTTTCAACACAAAACATTCCTGTATTTGCACAGCCTCAGGCCAGTCATTCTCCCTTCCCCCATCCTTTTGCCTCTTGCTTCTCAAATACAATATTAGTGCATTGCCGAAGGGCAAGGTGGAGTACGTCTTCAGACCTCCAGCACAAAGCTATTTCATTCCTGTGGCTGATCAGGTCTGTTACTATCTATCACTGATCTGTTACCATCTATCAGATCTGCAATCGGGAGTAAGCTAGATGGGCATGGGACTGTATGTAGGCCTGTTTGGGTTGCTCACAAAGATTTCCCCTTGTCATCCCCAAATATTCTGCCTACTCACTGGCTCTTGCCACCTTCCACAGTTCTCTGCCTCTGCCCCACTTCTACCTTTTGTCTTTGCTGGTGGATATAAAATCAATCTCCCAGGACTCATCAGTCAAATATTCTGGTGTTGGGTATCAGCATTGATGGGGCTGTCCTTGCAGTGATCTGGTGCAGTGATAGGCGCTTCACTGTGTTTTATTAGGGTTGAACTGATCTCATAGAAGTTTTCTCAAAGCCTATGGAGCCAGTGACCCATTTCTAGATGCTAATCAGTAGGATGGGTTATTTTATGATCAGAACTGACAATTAGTCAGAAGTGACTAGTTAGGGAGTGTTGAAAAATGGACTTATGAAACAAAAAAGAAACATAACTATAGATGCACTCAGTTCTGTGTGATAGAAGCATTTCTGACTGACTGACTGACTGTGGCTTTTCCAAAGACCTGGTAGGTGGGATCCCAGGGGACACTGCCCTGAAGATCAAAGGATCCCAAGAGAGCTAGTTGATTCAAAGACAATCTCCTCAAAGCACAAGAATGATCTATCCTGATGTGCAGGAAATCGAAGGTGTGGCCAGAGGCCAGCTTGGCCAAATGGGGAATTCCTGACTGAGCTTAAAAGTTGGAAGGAAATGGAGGCAGGGAGGGACTATCTGGGAAGAATATACAAGCATTGCCCAGACTTGCAAGGAAGGAATTAGGAAAGCCAAAGCTGAACTGGCGAGGTGTGAAGGGCAACAAGAAGCTTCCACAGGTACACCACCAACAAAAGGAACACCAAGGAAAATATGGGCCCACTGCTCAGTAGGTGACCCGCTGGCCACCTGGACAGGTGACCTAGTGATAAAGGACATTGAAAAAGCACAGGTGACTCCTCACTCTTCCTTGTCAAGGTCTGCTCTCAGGCTTCCTAGATCCTTGTGCCTAGTGTGCCTTGTCAAGAGTTCTGGGGAGAAAATTACTACCCATAGTATAGGAAGATTGAGTTATGGACCACTTAAGCATACTGGATGTATACAATTCCCTCGGCCTAGATGGGATGAATCTGAGGGTACTAAGGGCAAGCTGGCTCATGTCACTGCAAGGTTACTATCATCTCTGAGAGGTCCCTTCCAACCTATATTATTCTATAATTCTAAGAAGCTATGATTGTGTGGCAACAATGTGCAGAATGCAGACATGCTTTCCAATGAATATCTAATGGAAATAAAGAACGTAATTAGGCAGGTTTCCAAAGATATTGGGATTTGGGGAATAGAAGACAAATGAAAATCTAGCTACTCTTTCCTTGAAGACAGTGGCTGAAATCAATTTTGTATAAGGGTAGAGCTCCAAGCAGCTTAAGATTGACTGCAACTGGCTAACATACTGTGGAATATTATTTATACTGTCTGAAGTAGAATCTTAAATGTCCTTGTTAAAGCATGTTAGCCATCAGCTTTTCAAATAAACACACCCAGTATGACCGATTACTAAAACTCTATGGACAACTAAATATGTTAGAAAAATAAAGCTGTCTTGCCAGTTAGGCTTTAGTGTTATGAAATCAAAAAAGGACGGTAACATGCATGGCAGGCCCTTCCAGACAGAAAAGAGTCAACAACTTCCATTCTTGGAAAAATCATAGTATCATTGAATAATGAAGGTTGGAAGGGACCTCTGCAGGTTATCTGGTCCCACCACCTGCTCAAATCACAGCATATTTTGAGGCTAGACTAGGTTGCTTGGGCTTTGTCCAGTGCAGCTTTGAACCCCCGCATGGATTTTATAGATTTTTCAATCCAGAACCTCTCTGGGCAACCTGGTCCAGTCCCTCACAGTGAAATTTTTTTTTCTTTATGTCTAATCAGAATTTTCTTTGCTGCACCTTATGATCATTGCCTCTAGTTTTTTCACTGTGCACCTCTGAAAAAAGTATGGCTCCATCATCTATATAATGCCCTTTAGGCTGTGGAAGAAACTACCTTTTCTGTCCAGCTTCATGGATCTTATTTTGGAAGATTTGTTGCTATAACATACAGATGTGTATCACAGAATCATGATGTTCAGGTTTTTACAATAAGGTTTCTGACATTCTTCCATCAGTTGTTTCCAAGGTTTTAAAAAGTGCTTTGCTCACTAGCACTGTGCTCTAGTATGGAGAAGAAAGTTTTTTATCAATAACTGCTAAATTTTCCTGATTGGTAAATTAGCCTTCCAAACCTTGCTGATTGCTTGGATAGGTTTATTTGTCTTTCTATGAGAAATTATTACTGTTTGCTTATATTCCTGTGAAGTTCTTCTGTAGTCCTAAGTAAAGATTCAGGGATATTTTGAAAGGCTTTTCTTAGTTGTACTGTTGTTAATTTTTCTAAAAGCCTTTTTGATCAGAAAACTCCTACCAAATACTGCACACAAAATTAGCTCCCATCTTTTACATGTCACTGTTTCACAGCAGACTACAGAGATAGCAAAAGGGATGAGAGTTTTTCAGGGTCCATAACAGAGTTTAAGATCCTTAAATTAGTGACCTGCTTCTTCCCTCAGTCTTGTACTCTGGTGGCTGAAGTGACATTGGAACTACTAGATTTTAAGCTGCTTGTTTCTACAGAGTGATTTATGGTCAGTCAGGTTAATTCAGTAGGACTGAGTATCCAGTGAGATATGCTGACAAGAACGTGTACGTACCCTGATCTTTCTCAGAAGTCATGAGATCTGTTCTGCAGCTCAGATATTTCAAACTTTGCTAGTGTTTGGACTACCTTAAAAATTAATAACGTGATGATGGGATGTGCTTTTAAAGCTCACATTCGAGAAAGGTGTGTTTGGGAGTGGCAATACTTAGTAATTCTCTGCATAGACATGCATACCCTAGCTCCTTTCCAGCTGCCTGATTAGGACTTGCTTCTCCACTTGTTGCTGTGTAAGCTCACTTTTAGCCAGTTGGAGTCATGACAACACTGTACTATTCAGTGTGAGATAGGAAAATGGACACTGAGTTTTTCTTTGTTTCTTTCAAACAAAGATCTCAAAGAGTTCAAAAAGCTCTCCCTTTTGAACCAGCCTTCTTCCTCTCATTCCTGTCTGTTTGTTTCCCTTGCTGGTTCTCCTGAGTGTCAGGCTATCTGCTCAATTCCACTTCACATACTGCCTGGCACCTTCAAAGGTGCCTCAGAAGCTTTTCTGCTGCCTGAAGAATTTTCTGCTGTCACTGTTATTGCTTTTTGTGTTTTGCAGTTCACAATTGCTTTCTCAGCAAAAGTGGCAGGTTTGTAACAGAACAAAGTCATAGCTAGAATTTGTGCATTGGTTGTATTACTGAGCAATACACTATGAGATCCCCTATATATAAATGGTTGGAGGGGGAGGAGGTGGACTGGTCACACAAGCTGTAGAGTAGCTCTAGAACAGTTTGAGAGAACGAGTTACTCCATTCTTCTGTATCATCACCTTTTTTTGGATATGTCTTTCTATTTAGCCATGTCAGAAAATAAAATCCAAGACAGAATTTTGAAAAAACACAATCAGGAGTATAGTGGTTAAAGCACTGACCTGCAGAGTGGGAGACCCAAGTTTAATGAATCATGCATTCATGGCTATGAAGAATATATTTTTTACTCAAGAAATGTTTAATTTATACAAAATGGAACAGCTGAAACAGAAGAGATTGCAAGAAAGTGAGAGAGAAACCAAATCAATCAGCTAGTAGTTAGGGATCTTACAATGAGTTCTGATTGCCTGAGCAGGCATCTAGCCTGGGGCTATTTAATAGTCTGATGAGGTTTCTGTACTTTCTGTGCAAAACATTTTTTCAAGGTTTAGTTCTGTTTTAGTGCAGAGTAAAAACTAGTGCAGAAATCTCTCCAACTTTCATGAAATAGAGTGTTTGTTTTCTGTCCAGTACTAATCATTATGCTGCTCACATATTCTGAAAGGGAAGTGTCCAGCAGGCTGCATCCCACTGATGCAGCTAAGGAAACAAGGTTGATACAGAGATGGGCTCTAAACTGGAGGCAAAGGAGTGTGTAAATCACAAATTTTCCCCTAAAAGAACTATAGGGGGTAGCTTAGCCACTTGGAAGGGATCCATGTGAAGGTTCAAAAGTTCAGTTTACCTTGAACACTATTGCTTGAAAAACAAGGTAAAGATCTGGCTGATGGATAAAGATCTGGTTGACACCTATGTAAAATACACTTTTGTATGTATGCATTTAAATATTTGTCCAGGATTTGATGATGTGGCTTCCCGGTTTGTTGAATAATTACTCTTTCTGTTCTTAACGTCTTTTTGTATGATATATGCCATATACTTTGCTTGTCATCACTCTTCCTTCTATTAACCCAGCAGCTATTTGTTTATTTAACCCTATGCTAATGGGCAGTGGTGAGAGAGGAAGTTCAAAGTGAAAGCCCAGGGTATTCACCCTGCTTTCTGGAAATAGCAACTCGGGATTTACTGGCACCTTTCATTAAAGCAGAGGGAAAAGTAAGAATGAAGGACAATATATGCTAGTATGTCCTGCAGTTGGGATTTGAGATTGCATGGCTGAAAATTCCATGGAACACCTTATTTCTGTTCATTTGTCTGTTTACTTGTTGCTCTTCAAAATGGCATAGTGCGAGCTATGGAGCTTTTTCACAGCTGGACCCTGACTTACTGTATAATATAAAATACCTGTCATTTTCTTAGCGCTCCTCTCTTGACTTTACCTGTTGCAAATGGGATAAAAGTATCTTCCTGCAGTTTGGTGGTCTAGTTTGGCCAAGCTCTTGACCTGTTTTCTGGAATACCTGACATTCCTAGTTAATTATTCATCCAAGCACTAGTTAGCACCTGGTATCAGATGATATCAAGTGTAATCAGTAAGAGATGTCCAGGCAAATGCAATTACTGGATAAATAAATACTGTTTCTTTGTTAATCATTGTAACTCATATGGTGTAGCTCAAGTTAATGCAGACATACAAGGCTGGAGGATCCCTCCGTCTGCACTTGGGAAACTTCCTACACTTACATAGTTTGCATAGTGCAGAGGTATTCCTAGTCAAACGGTAACAAATAAAGGACTCACTACTTTACTTCACTCTGTATTACTTAAATGAAATGTGTATTATTGAATATAATTTTCTGCTTCATTTTCCTCCTATAAAACTTCCAACATCGTAATTTTTCACTCATCTGTTCTGGTAAAAATATGAAGTAACTCATCTGAACTGAGACCAGATTCACCTCTGCTGTGCGTGGTGGGGAAGAGAGCAGGAGGTAGGTAAAGAGGGGGCTGCCCAGAAAGGTGGATACTCCAGCACTGTGTGATGGGAGTCCATGTGCTGTGCTCTCCTCAGAGGCTCCTTTTGCCCTGACCCCTCTGCCTGCCGGCCTGCATCTGAGCAGCTCTGCTGCAGTGGAAGAAGTGGGTGTCCTGTAATTTACTTTGCAGGGATCACAGCTGCCCGCAAAATTTGGCAGATTGTATTCTTTACCTCTTGAATAAAAGGCCAAGTAAATTTAGGCTGGACAGAGGCTGGAATTAGTAAAATCCTGAAAACCAGAAAAACCCTTGTAAACTGCTTGAGTCACCCTAAAATTTGCCTAAATTAAGATAGTGTGCCTCCCCATAAGGAGCTATTTTAAACTAAACTACTTGCCTCTGCTTAAAGCACCCTTCTTCCAATTTAGGCTCTCTATTGTTGAAGTAGAATACCTGAGAATTATTTCTAGCAAATCCAATTAAAAAGAAAACTACCAAAAGCAACAGTCACCTTTCTTTGAACAGTGAGTGCTAGATAACGTCTTGTGGTTTCAATGGAAGTTTCATTACATTGGAGATTGTTGACAGGAAACACAGTCATGTCAGCTGAGTATCACGCTAAGGCCAATATGACAAAAATAAACCCCAGCAGGATAATAAGGGCAGAGAGGTGAACAAATTGTCCTTGCTTTATTCTCATAGATTCTCGCTCCAGAGCACTCAAGAGTTCACATTTAAAAGTAAACAGAATGGGTGTGAGCACATGTATAAGTGCACATGCACATGCACGCTGAAAAAATCAATTATTCTGAATTAGTCGGAGTCATGCAGCAGAAAAAAGCAGGTTAGCAGATGGGGAGATTATATTTATTTCTATGTAAGAATGAAGAGCATGATATGATTGAGTTATTAAGTGGTCCACAAAATGGGCGAAGATAGGAAATACTAGCTTAGTAGCAGTAGTTTCCAGAGGTCTCTCTGCATAAATGGAAAGCACCTAGTAATGTTCATGTACATGATGCTTTTATTCACCATGAGTAGTTGGGTATTAACAGATCTACACAGAATTGTGGCATCACACTAGATTCAAGAAGAAATGATATTCATAATGTTTTCATGTGAACATTTGCTCTTATCTTTCCCCTGGAATTCAGATCTGCAGATAGCTGGTTTTGTACTACTAGTACAAGTATGAACAATTAAAAAATGTTGAATACATATTTGAACCATTCTGCTGAATATGACCAGGCTTGCATGAATTTACTGAGAAGTGCAGATATCTTTTATGCATTATGCTCTTCCAAAACTAGGCTAATCCAGCTAGTTAGCCCCAGCTGTTACAATGAGACATTGCTAATAAGAACATTTACTAAGTGCTCAAGACAGAGCACAGACATACCTAGCTGATTCTCACTGCATACCTGTAAAACATATGTGTAAGTACTACTATTCATACACTTGTTAGGTGGGGAAAGAGAAAGAGAGAAAGAGAGAGAAGGGATTCCCTTGTTCCCAACTGTTTGTTTACACGTCTCTCCCTCCCCCAGGGAACAACAAATGACCTTACTGCATCTGCCTCCCTTTGCTAACACTTTTTCTGCCCCTCTGCTTCACAAATGCTGGTCACACTATCCTTTCTCACTGATTAAAACAATTATATTAAACTCAGAGCAACTGGTCCATACTTAGCTTGAAATGTGCTGCCTTTAAGATCTGAGGAGGAGACTATGTATCTAAAACTTTGCCTTCCTTTTTCCCAGATATACTAGTTGGGCAGCTAAAAACAATTACCCTTCTTCTACAGGTCTTCCCAAGCTTTTCCAAAAAATTTCAGGCACTTTACTCAAAGGATATTAGAAAAATAAACTACTGTCTTTGCTACTTGGTTGAAGTAATGGGAAGGGAAGCAAGAATATTAGAAAGCAAATACTGCAAGAGGTTTCTGAGTATGTTGGGCTGAATATGAGTTTATGCAGTAAATATCATCAAATTATTTGAACTGTATCTATCCTACTTTTATAAGTATTTTATAGGTTTTTCAAAACAGAATTATTTATCACTTCCTACAGTATGTTTGGTATCGTATGTAACTGCCAGTACTGACTGCACTGCTGAAGTAGATGATTGTATTCAGAGGCTGAAAAGCTCTCACATGCTGGAAAGTGTAAGTTGGCCAGCYGGGATGCTTGGCTCATGGATGGAAGTTGCCTAAGAACCATATGCCTTCTTAATGGTATTTAGCTATTCTTAGAATCACCCCCCACACCATAATAGACAGATCAGTGGGTAGAACAACACTAGACTGAAAGATGGCTTGGATACCTACCTGTGTGTCTCATATGCCCTATCTCCATAGCCTGTAGTGCCAAATGTATCATGATGTGATCTGCAGTGGACAAATAGAAGACGGATCAAAATTGCTTGGTTCTAGTTACCTGAGATGTGTCTGCGTTACAAATAGTTACCTCTCCTCTTATTCTGGCAGTTGCTGTTAAGGACAGAGTCAAGCAATAAAAAGGAGAAGGATGCTGAAGGAACTAATCAAAGGACTAACATTTCAGAATGGCTAAGGGACAATTCTGATGCATATTACAGCCCAGATTTTCAAAGGTGTGTAACTTCTGATATCAGTACTTTTGCAGCTTTCTGGGATGGACACAAAACTCCTTTGAGCTTACATCCAAATCCAGCTGTGACACAGGCAAATGCAAGTAGGTACATATTTAAAGGGATTTGCATTGGAACTGATTTAAAGATTATTACAAGAATGGACGCCAGACAAATAAACAACACAACATTTATCTGATATTCTTTCTTTCAAACATGCAACATGATACAGTTTTACCAGAGACTGAAAGAATATAAATCTACTGTGAAGTCCTAAATCAGAAGCATTGAGATAAACAGGAACATCCTACACCAGTTTCCTGACAATCAGGTAATACACAAATAAATAATTAAGAAGCTAACTTGAATATAAAACCAAACTGTAATTTAAAGTTATTTTCTAGAAGAGCAAATTTTTTTTCCCAAAGATTTACGTGCCATTTTGATAGCTGAGTGTCTTGGTCACTTAGAGGAAGAGGTATCTGGAACACTTAGATAACTGACAGAAGCAACTTTAAGATGGTAGTTGCTCTCTTCTGAATACATTCTGAAACATGTCATATGAGTTATCTGAAAGCAGACAGCTGTCTGACTTGGCAAGTTCTTGTCTGAATTTGATATGTCACAAAGCTACTCATTGCATCATGGTAGAAAATCTGTGGAACTTCCAAGAGCTGATACTACTGATTATTGGTTATCTAGTGGCCAGGAAATAGCCACTTGAGGAATAGCTGTGTGGATGGCAGAGCAATCGACTGTATGTGGCAGAATATTGTATGCAAGCCAGAATCTCACTGTACAATAGTTTCAGGTAAGTTTGGCTAAAATACTATACTTTTGAAAATGAGTTTATTTTTCCACTGTTTCATCTACTGTATTGCTTTTTGTACTGAGCATCTAAGTTCTCTCTCATCTGAATTTGTATTCCTCCCTTTTTCCCAAAACAGGATAATCAGACACTTAGTTTTCCAGGCCAAAATGCTAGAATTGTTAAGAACAAGGAACGTGTTTCAGAGATATATGATGGGCATAATACAGCTTTTCTTGCTGCTATACACGAACAGAGAGAATGTATTATTCTCAGTGGAATTCTAGAGAATTCAGCAGGAGGAAATTACAATGGATTCCTCCTATTCAGGAAAATAAAAATGAAGAGTGAGGCTTTCTAGCAGCAATAGAGTATTTCTTTAAACTATTAGTAGTTGATATATAGATAGAAATATTCAGGTTTGCCAGTCCAGAGCTAGAGTGAAACTGCAGTTATAAATTAATTAAAGCCTAATTTATAGCCAACTGAAGCAAACAGAAGATTTGGATTCAGTTGATTAACTTAATACACTAAAGCAGATCTGAACAAAAAGCCTACAAAAGCAACAAACATGAGCTTGTTCCAGCTGCCTCCTCTGTCTGAAGACGTAGGTCCTCTTTGTGCTGCTGGTGCAGATCTAAAGAAAAGAAAACAAACAGGATGTTCACAGCACAGAGCTGAGTTGAGACTCTTTTAAATATCAGAGGTTTGCAGCCAAGGATGAACTTTGCAGTCCAAGTGCTAAGCTAGAAGTTTCTTTACAAGAGCTCTTCAGTGGATTCCCAGTTGTGCTCAGCTGTCATGATTTTATAAACAGGATAGCTGTGTGCAAAACCACGGGTACACCCCTTCCTATCCCACTGAACAAGACTGTCTCCTTGTTTGTCCATACTACCCATGCCTGCTTGTCTCTCCATGTCCATGTAGCATCTCTTGCCTTATACTAGAGACTGTATAGAGCTCTTCTGAGCAGCAGTGGTCCTATAGGTCTGTATTTTTACAGTGCTTGATACAATAGGATCCAGACGCATTGCTAGGTCTCCCTGGCATTTCAGTAATTCATGTAATAAATACCACCACTAACAGGTTGCCTTTGAGTTCCTTTCTGCTTATGTTTGTATGCCATCTAGTGGGTATTTTTTTACTTACATGCTTTCTTTAAATGTCAGGCTGTCAAAGTTAATAAGCTAAAGTTTAAATTTTGACTGAGAAGGAACATAGCTCAAGTCTGGAGAAGAGTAAAGGGATGCTATATCTACCCAAAAAGCTCCAAGAATATTACAGCACCCTCAAGGCCATCCCTCTGCAGCCCTTTCCTCTGATATGCCTATGTAACAGGAGTTGTGATGACAGAAGTGTCACCTACACAACTCTGTGGGCTGAGGACATTACTCTCTAGAGGCTGAGAAGCCAGCCATCAGTCTCACAACAGCAAACAGCCACTGTGAGAGGGGATGCAATGAAGCCTGGATGCCAAGTCTCAATATTTACTATGGAAGTATGCAAAATGTAGTGTATGAACACTAATGAATACACATAATGCATAAGGTGCCTTTTCTGAACAGATATATGTTCTTAATAGTGATACCACGACTGACCAAATTGTCCCAGTGTCAGTTAATGGACCATCAGAGAGCTGGGATCCATCCACAAAGAAAATAGATCTAGAAAATAATCATCAAATAATTTATATACATCTGCTTAAGGCTCTTTGTTCAAGGGAGGCTAAATTCAACGGAGATGTTATTTGTTGCAGAAGTGTGATTTGTGGAAGTAATTTGCATTAAGTATTTTAGTGACTTAAATTTCAGGGAAAAGCAATGATATTTAGCATGCAGATTGAGAAGCGCTCTGTCTTGATTAGGGATAGCATAGATATGAAGAGCCAATTATACTGACATACATACAAGAGAGAACAGAAGGCTCAGGAAGGGAAGAAGCAAGGAAAATTTTCCTGAGGAGGATGGTAACAGCTAAGTTACTTAGTAATTACCCAGTATGAGACTGGTGCTTGGAATACTCTAGTGATTATGATCATGTAAGTACTGACATGGTTGGAAGGGATGAAGTGGCTGTTCCCCTGCTTATACACTGCAAACCCTTTGTGGTAGTACTGGAGAACTGGTATGCTCATCCCTTAGATGAAAGGAACAAGACATTAATGATTTCCAAAAGGCTTCTCATCCAGATTTCCTCTGCTGAGGAATGTACCCACATCACAAGACTTTGAGGGAAATAGTTTAAAACCTGGGAGAAGAGAGAAATCATCCATTAAGAATTCACAATATTGTAGTTTTTGAGGTCCTGTAAAGTCCTTTTTCCTCCAGTTTCCTAATATTGTCACCATGTTCATAGCCATGATTTCACATGGGGCAACTGAATTTTCCTTTGACATATATGAACAAAAACTTTACCATTCACTGGCAGAACAAGGAAACCCTATTTTAACCCACCATATAAGTGGTACATAGTGACAAACAAATGCCTCAATAGGCCTGCAGCAGGTTGTTTCTATGGTCTACCACTTAAAAGTCTGGAGCTATCAGTGATCTCTAAAATGCAACTGTTTGTTTCACCACATGATTATAGATTGGTGCTGGGATGAAAGAATAAATGTTGTCGCATGCCAAGATGAGGAAAAAGTTATCAGTGACCAGAGGGAAGAGGGCATACTCACTTTCTCTGTAATGGTGTCTTAAAAACTACAGCTACGCTACAGATACACCTCCTTTTCTGTACTGAGAGAAGCACTACTGCTAGAAAATCTCAGCTCGGAGGCAGGTAGAATGCATCCAAACCTGCACGCAGCGGTAGCATCGCTGTGCTGCCATAAGCAGGGACAGCAAATCAGGCTTTTGATAGCAGAAGTTGCCTAGGCAGTATTACATGGGTTTTTAGGCAATTGAATTAGGGCAGAAAGGACATTCAGAGATAGGAGGTGGCCAAACGCATGGTTTATAAATAAAAGCAAATCTAGAGAACAACTTCTACACATTCATGTATCCTGCAACTTTCCAAACTGTGAGGAAGTTTTCATATTCGGATATTCAAAGATCTTATGTGTACCTATATAACATACAGATTAGGAAACTTAAGCACAAGTGAACACAGTCAACTTTAAGTTCACTGAAATACATCACAAATGAATTTAACCTTTTTCATGCAATAAAGAAAAATATTCATAGGAAGGGAGACTATTAAAACCTAGTTCTGGAGTGATGTTCACTAATTAAGAAAGGTGTATCTTGGATATGAACTACATTCTCTGCAGATGGCCTACTGGCAAATATATTAAATATATATTAATAAATACATTAAAATAGAGAAATTGTGTTTGCAAACAAAATGGAGAATAAGAAAAAACTTCCTCAAGATTTGGAACAGAAAGTTCCAATAGCTGGAGACATGTTGTTCTACAGATCTGTTGTCATTTGACCTACCATTTCATTACTCATGGAAGAATACTAATGAAAACATTTTTGAATTTGTAGTAGATTTTGCATCAGAACAGCAATAGTTACAAACTTCATTCATACCATCAGTAATATACTGTGTGATTGTGTGACCAATGAGAACTGATTAACACCTAATTTTGAACAGCAGTTACTCACAGATCATTGTGCCCAATTTGTAAATAGAAATTCTTTACTCAACACACAGTAAATAATAAACTCAAAAATACCGTATATTGCTTGTGGATGATATACAATCTGTTGAATTGTTGACTTGTGCATTATTTACTTGGTTCTAATGACACTGAGGATCGACTGAATTTTTTTTACTTACGATGAAAAAGCACATTTAGAATGATCGGGATGATCCAGGCAGAGTAAGAACATTACAGACCTGTGAAGAGATTATTTTATTTAGCATCTTTCAGTTAGAAAACTGAGGAAAATGAAAGAAGAAATGAAACAGACTCAACGGTAGTATCATGTCTAAAGCCTCCCTTTAATGATATTTATCTTAGAATCTACTGTGGATAATTAGAGCAATTGGAAGTAATTGTGCAGACATTCAACAGCATTTTTAACAGCATTTTTAACTGTTTTTTAGATTTTTGATCCAAATAAAGATTTTACAGTGAAGTGGAATGAATGATGCCATCTCCTGTGCCTGACACTGGGTAAGCGCAATGTAGCACTTAATTATACAATTAGATGTAGTGTTTTGCTCAACTCATGGCTGAAATGTAAGCCTGAAAAATGTGAGACCACCCTTCCAAGATATCAGTCTCTTACTGATGACACAACATTAATAGCACTCAAATACTGGAAAGTAAGAAATAATTTAAAATAGATGAGGTACTCCTGCAAATACACCATATTTATGAAGTGTTTTCACTTACTTATAATTGTCAGTGCACGTGAGATCATAACCAAGGGTTTTCAATCTGTTTTCTAATATCTTTACAGTATGAATTCCACAGGAATCTCTACGAGAAAGGATTTTAACGTTATTGCAAGTCTTTTATTATGTCATTGTTTCCATTCACTGAACTTG
The DNA here is from genome assembly GCF_003343035.1 of Apteryx rowi. NCBI lineage: Eukaryota > Metazoa > Chordata > Aves > Apterygiformes > Apterygidae > Apteryx > Apteryx rowi. The sequence goes on from NW_020450614.1 coordinate 808,247, forward strand.
AAGGAATTAGTAAAGTAAATTGCCATTACTTTGTCCCTTGTATATTCATTAACACCTGTAGAAAACTGTACGTTGCTTTTTATAACACTTCATTTGCTTACAGTTGTGTAAAATTTTATATTCAGTTTGCAGAGATTGGAATATTGGCTCCAGCCCCTGTAGCATTTGCAGATTCTACTAACCAAGATTATCATTTTTAAGATTTCATTACAGAAACAGGAAAAGAACTAAATAATTCTGTGAAATAATAAATAAAACTTTCATTTGTAACATTCTTGGGCAGTTATTTAGATAGTGCTAAAGTTGATGCTAACTGTCTTTATGGAATAAGTTGATTATAATGAATTGGAATTATTTTTCTTGTTGGGAGCTTGTCCTCCTTTCTTGAATACAGAACAATACAAATACACAAGGAGACAGAAAAGAACAGAAACAATGCTAAATGCAGCTTTTGTGTCTAGCATTATTTTTTTTATTTGTAGCCTAATTAGCAAAGAAAGCTTGGCATAGTACAGAACCTATTCAGACCTCTAAGACTTGCATCAATATCAACTTTTAAAGTCAGTGTTACTCACCTATTGGTCAGTAAGTACCGACGGCTCTAAAGAAATCACATGGGAGTCAACAAAACCATTGTATAAAGCAATAAATAAAAAACATACATATTTTCCCATGCATCCAGACAAGCACAAATTGAAAGATAAATTAACATTCAAAGCTTGTCTTAATTTTTCTTTGTAATAACGGTAACCTTTGCAAAGGTGAGCTATACATATACTTTTTTCCCCCAAAGGGTATGATTCTTTGATTTAAAAAGAAAGGCTGAGAAACACTAATCTGAAACATGCTTGTACTTGCTTTTCTTGTCATAGACTCCATAATACTAAGGTAAAATATGTGGTCTGGGTTGGCCATGCCAAACTTCAATCAAAGAGAAGCAACAGAGGGTAAAAAGGATAGGAAAGAGAAGAGATGAGATATGAAAGAGAAATGGCATAAAATGAATGGATGTGACTAGAAAATGTGAGTAGCAAGAACGGAAGCCTCATGCTCCTAAGAATACAGATGGCACTAAGGATTTAGCCACCAGTGGTGGATGGGGTGACATTTGGGTCTCTTCCTCTGACCCTCTTCTGGCAGGGCAGTTTTAAGACCAATGAAGAGCCACAGTATGTTACACTAAAATGCAGGGACTCCGCAGATGATTGGGGTAAAACTTACTTCCTCTACTCCTCTGCCTCCTGATTCATCTACCACATATTTGTACAGACCCCCACAAAAGTTATAATAAATAGACTATTTAATTCTTCCTTTATTCAGTCCTAAATCACGCCTAATGTCTGCCCTAACAATTTTTTTGGTTAACTTCAGAGTCCATTTTCCACTATGTTTCTGGCTAAAACTTTCACTTGGTCTTTGGTTATTTATCAATGAGCTATTCTGTTTGGACTAATCTGTTTTTTTTTTTCCTTTGCTGTATGTGAATGTTACATGTTATGGCTTTTCAACTAATTTTCAACAATTAAATTAATGGCAGGATTAGACCTGTTAAAGTCTACTCTTTGTTGTTGGGTTGATTTTAAGTACTGAGAGAAGAGCCCTCTTGTGGCATTTCACTGATTTACTAATTTCCAGAACTGTTAAGATAGGTGAAAATGAAAGGAATGCATTAGACAAGGCAAAAGAAATATTTCTCATGTCAGGATTTATTCTGAAATTCACACTGGTCCTTTTCTTAGTGAAACTGTACATGTTCTATCCTCACTTAAGGTCTGAATTCCACACACATGTATCTCCAACTAAGTGGATTCCAGACCTAATATAGAATGTATTTTTATTTTGTCTAATTCTGGTATTTATATACACTTTGGGAATGGTAGAATTGTGCCTTCTGTGTTATGAAAGCATCTAAAATATTTTCAGTTTTATTACTATGTAATAATAATCAAAAGAAAACTAAGGTGAAATTTTAAAGACAAGTTTCGAAAAGGACAAATGATTTTTTTGGAAGATAAAACTTACCTATCAGGTCCTTCAATATCATCTACAACCCAGATGACAATTTCTGAGATTTTGTCTTTCTGGAGATTAGGTATTTCATAGTCTGCAAAAAAACTGATTCAAGAAACAAATAGTTACAGCTATAAAGAACATGAAAAAAATCTTTTCAGTAATGAGGGCTCTGATCCTGCTGTAGGATAAGGGCTTGTTTAATTTTACTATGTATCTTCTGATCACAATCAGATTTAACACAGAGTAGAAAAAAATCTGATCCACAGATGTAACCTGTACCTGTGTACAGAGATGGACCCTTCGGGGGAAGGAGGTAAGTAGGTAGTAGGTGTTTTGGAACAGAGGTAGCTCTTATGAACTTTTCTTTTCCCTCCTGTCTGGTGATAAAATGACCTTTTCAGTGATTATTTTCAGTCATCAGTGAGCAAACAGGAGCAGGATCTGTTTGATGTTTTTTTAAAGTATTTTTTGATCTGCTAGGATAAGACAGTTGCTGAGGTAAGGAAAGATGTGAATATTCTCATCAGAGGCAGGTAGTCACTACAGCCACATATTCCATAATAACTTATAAGGATAAGGAGTCACTTTTAAATAAATCTGAAATATAAATTTAGATGAACTGCTGCATAGCAAGACACTTGTAAATCAGGGAAAATACATTAGTCCTTAATTTAAAGAGAGAATATGGAGAAAAGGGAGCTAATCCTTGCTCTTAACTTTCTTATTGAGCTTTTTTGCTCTCTAAAACCAGAACAAATTTCAAAATACCTCTTGGGCATGGAGAAATAACAGGACTAAAATCTTTCCCTATAGAACATATGTTGCTCCTAGACCTAACAGAGGGTCTAACTCCTGTAATAATGTCCTCTCCCAGGGCAGATCCCTGAACAGAAATTTGGTAACGGTCATCTTGAAGACAGACACAAATATTTTGCCACAGTATGACAGCTGACTTGAAGAAGGCTTTCAAAGACCATTTATCTTACTTGGCACATGTCACGCTACGACAGCACAGCAGTCTGTAAAATGCCTACAGGAGTCAGAGCACTGTTTTCATCCATTTCATGTTAATTCCTACAGATGAAGATACTCCCCACAGCTCTTGACAGACCTTGATGCAACAGGCACTTTCAGTTACAGACTTCCACTGCTTTGTGCCGCAAAAGACCCGAACAACCAGTTCACCTTTTTTTCAGGCATCAGACTTTGAACACATTATTAATTTAGTTTTCTTACCCTTTGACTGGATAAGCTCCTCCTTCTGCAGAACCATTCAACAGGACATGTATCACCCCAGAACTATGCTGTGCATACTGCAATACATGACAAAATTTTTTTTCAGAACTTATCTTACAGATTGTACCCATGATTTGGTATCGCACTGCATGCAACAATGGCCAAGGAGAGAATTTTACCAAGGAGAATGTCAGAATTGTGAAAATAATATCAAACTCACACCCTAGCTGGTCATTGCAGTAGAGAGGACAAGAACTAAATGACCATTTTTTTAATTCAATGTATCATCTTAAACCTATAAATAGCTTCTTCAGGACAGAAATAAAGCAATTTGGCACTCTGTATTGGGCTTGCTCTGTGAATAGAGGGTTTCTACCATGGCTGTCAAATGTTTTAAGTACTCAGATCACTTAGAACCTGTCTTCCTTAGAAATTATAGTGCTTAGAGTGCTTAATATAAGCATAATATATGTCATCAAACATAGAATTCTAACACATTAGCTAGATAAGGTGAAAGTTAGGTTCCCCTTGCAAAAGGGGAATCTTGTCTAGAAAAGCATGTTTGTACCAGAGGAAATAATCTACTTTAGTTATAGCCTTAAATTTCTTTCGATCCAGCAATGCTTTTTTGAACCACCAAGGACATACTCATTAATGTACAAAATGTGCGTTAATGCACTATTTACAGTGATTGAGGCCATCTGCCAGAAAGACTCCACTGCATTGTTTTCACATTCTTCTGTGGTAGGGCAGGAATCATAGTCCAGTCCTGTAGGAAGACATGTGATACGTACTATTAAAGATATGATAAGAGTTGTAAAAAGTGACCTTAGAAAGCAATTATTTATATTACTGCATTATTCACTGAACATACATAATGGTCTGGCATAACATAGAAATGTGACAGTTGTATCTTTTCTATCATTTACCAACCRTTGCAGTTTACATAGACAGTAACATTCTGTGGATTGAATAATTTGGCTGAAATGGCTCTAACTACACCTGGGACACAAAGAGCTTCAGGTTCAGAGGACCGAGAAGGAGGCTTATCTTCTGTGCAGTGTTATTTAGGTTTTGCCGTGTGCCTCCTGACTGCAATGTTAAATATTCACACAGAATAGGTGCGAATGAGACAGTGAAGCTGTCTCTGATTTTTCATGGGGCAAGAGCAGAATTAGCTCCTCCAGAACACAGCAGTAAGCATCTGTTATGGTTTCACAGACAGATGTTTAATATATCAGTCATTGTCTTACCAGTGCTGTTTGCCTGCCCACACCAGTTTAGCAAATCTCCAAAGAAGCCAAATAGAGTATCACCCAGGGACATGTAGCGACGAGTTCTACCAGAAAAGCTATTGACTAGCTGCTGATTATTTTCCCAGAAGAGAGACTAAATAAATAAAGGAAAACAAAATAGAGAAGAAATGAACCATCACTTGGATGTGAACACAATGAGATTATGGGGTGCTGAAAACATTTTAAAATATGTTATTTCCTTAAAAATCAAACCATATAAATAATCATAAATGTTATGTATCTCTTTATAGGAACAAAGTTTGTTCTTACAGTGGGGTAAATTCTGATCAGTAGAGGTTTGAGGGGCATTCACACCATGCTGGGAATGGACATAGACCTATCTGAAATATAATTAGGCCCAGCTTTGTCTTGCTTAGCAGACAGATTCAGAAAAAGGGAGAAAAAAAAAGGAAGACATATTTATAAGCCAGATATATCTTACAAAATTCTGTCACACTACTATGTTGGCTTATGGTGTGAAAAAAGAATCATGTTATCTAGCTGTTATTCCTATGTTTACAAAACCCTTTCAAGAATGAAGCTATGTTGACAGGAGTATTTGTTGGTTTAGCTGGTATCATTTAGGCATAAGGAATAATTGCACTAGCAGAAAAACACCTTTTAAGTACAAACTTTCAGACAAGGCTAAAGCATACACTCTGATGCATACTGGATACTATGGCAGAAAGAGCAGTATTTTTTGCAGTTTCACAGCTCTGCAATTGCCAGAGACTGGCATCAAATACTTACTGTTTTCTAGCATAGAACACCACCCTATCTCATTTCTGCTTATGCTTGTAATAGAATATAACATGTTGATGCCCTGAGACTTGGCGTGTGAGGAGTGGAAGGAAAAGAGGGAAGCAGACACAATCTTTGCAGGCAGAGCGCTTCAGGAAAAGCAACAATGGAAGTTTAAGGACTTCAGCAGAGCTCCTGACATGGCCTTTGTAGTGTGGAAAGGGAGTCACAGAGATAAGGAAGGCACACAAAACCCCAGTGCAGAGGAAGCGTGTGTCTGCAGGGCTTTTACTACGAATGGAGAGAGGAAGTGGGAATACACACAGAGGCACTACCAAGGAGGGGCTGCTAGGACAGAAGAAAGAAAAAACAAAGGACACGCAGAGCCCCTGGGGACAGAACAGCTATGGGAAACAGGGACTCCTCTGTGGAGGAAGGGAGTCCAAAGGTGGCACAGAGGGACACATGAGCCCCAGAGTAAGCAGTAAGCTTGGCCAGCTGGTGGGCTTCTGGAATGCGAGGTCTGCAAAGCAGATGCCACGAACACCGTGAATCACTCATTGCTTTCCTCTCAGTTTACTTATTTTTCTTCAAATCAGGAGGACTCGAGCATTCTGATGTTTAGAAATTTCTCTTACAGCTGCAGAATTGGTGGATGGACTGCTGAGAAGTTACTGCATCAAATAAATGCAGACAAACAAACTGAAAAATGCCCTCAAGCTTTAGCTTAGTTCGTAAACTATAGATGGGCCAAAAATAATGAATCATCAGTGAGCCACAGAATGACTTTTTGTCAATTTTGAACTATTATGTCTTGGAAAAGCTAGGGGATGTCACAGGACCGTTAACATAACATGAATAATCAGTACCTTATTAGGTGGAATTGTGTGCAGTGACAGGTTAATAAATAATTCATAGTCTGAAGGTCGAATGTTGCAAGGATCCTTCTTAATAAAAGCATTTTTAAAAGCTTCCCACAACTCTGAACAATTCTTCTCACTGTAATCATTGAAAGAAACAAAAACCCAAAATGTTTCCTCAAAACAGAGCAAGTGATTTGTTCCTAATGTCCCCCAAACCCCAAATTAAAAACTCCACAAGGTTAAGGCAGAAAATTGGAGCCAGGCTGGTAGAAACTTCACAACTCATGAAGAACATATAGGACTTTACTTTTCCTTAATCCTTACAGCAGCACCTATCCAAAGAGAATAGGAAGAACTAGAAATGAAAATAATAGGATTTACACTGTGGAATTAGAAATACATAGTAATACAGCAAAAATCTTACAAGGTACAGTATTTGTAGCAAGATCTGCTATCCAGTATTCTAGAAATACAAAAAAACCCCAGCTTTCTTACAAATTTCTGGGATCTAAAAGCCATTCCAATTAAAGTGTGGCTAAACAGTCAAAGCTATTGGAATGCAAAATTACTATTAAAATGTCAAAAGAGCAGGAGGAGTTATTAAAAATTTTTATGGTAGAATAATGGTACTGACAAAGAAATGTCTCCAGCATAAACAGGCCCTAGCACTAGAATGGCCCTAGAATGAGTACAGTGACAGTGTGGGTCGTGTACTGTTACTGTGCAGTAGCTGTTAGGACTCAACATTTAAACTTAAACTGCTTATGAAGGGGGGCTTGAAATAAGATGCAAGGTTGTGCACTAGGGAGGATTAAATAGTTCCCTTCTGCTGGCTCTGCCTTGGGGACAATAACCTCCTGTAGAAAGCCAGGACAGGCCATTTAGGGACAGAAGTGTCTTAAATCTCTGGATTTGCAGGAGCTCATCTGTCAAAGCTCTGAGCCTGCCTGGAGTAATTAAAAAGTGAATTGCTACTTTCACCACTTTCCCACAGTACCTTCCCCACATACGCTGTGACAATGTCTATGCTGGGAACACTCTGCAGAACAGAATAATGTAGTTTATGTGCATAAAGCATTCCTAATGTGAACAGCTGCAATTGCAAAGCTGCACCTTGAGCAATAATAGTTCCTGTAAGTAAACCAAACTTCGCCATTTGAGTGTTTTGCTCATAGAATGCCATTCATATACTGCAGGCTTTCTGCGGGTGCTCCTCCTCATGAGATTCTTTAAAGAGCTCCTTTGAGGTGCTGAATGACCCAGATTCTTTAAAGGACCCTGTATGATGAGTTAAGCAACACTCATGCATGAAACAGAACACAGAACTTCTCACAGTAATCTCTGATCAGGCTTCCAATACGTACTCACACAACAACATAGCTCAAAAAAGAAAAAAGCATCTTGATCTCAGAATCCTCAGTGATGCGGTATGACCCTTGATCAGTGGTTTCAGTGTTCAAATATCCTCACTTGGTAAGAGGATTTGCACCTGATTTCTAATTTTGAGTTGTAAAACTTTAGCTTCTGATCACTGGCTATATTTATGTCTCTTTCTGCTAATGAAACGTCTATTGTAAGCACTCACTTTTTCATGTTAGTACTTGTAAGTTATGATCAAGTGAACTCTTAACATCTTTCTTGACAGTTGAATCCAGCAGTAATTGTCTGGTTAATTCACTCACTGCGTTTTTTCATTCATGTCTTTTCATCTCATGTTTGAACAGCTTGCAAATCAAAAGGATTATTCTGCTCTGTAACTCAAAATATCTTAGCTGGCAAAAATACTTTTGAAACTACAGGGTGGGGAAGGACTGTAGTTTAGGACAATTTCTTCTAATCTTAATAGATATCAGTAAGCCACATCAGATTTATTTCACAGTACTCAGTTAAAAAAAACTACATTTTGAAATCTTAGATTATATCCTACCAACAAAGAAATATGGGGGAAAAGCACTATAGCAATTTTTATGTTTGTGTAATATAGCATACTTGTGTTACAAAATTTCACATATGGTTTTCATTCAAATCCCTCACTTCTACATGACTATAATATTTTATAAAATATTTTTTGACTGCAATTTTTGATGTTTGGTCTTAATGTAAAGGATGTTTCTAATGTTCTAGATGTTCTAATTTTTCGATAACTATTTTTATATTATATACTTTTTTATAAATATTTGTAACTATGCCAAAAGGTAAGGATGTGCTATTCTAGCTTCTTTTCTGTTAATAAAATATATTTTTAAATTATTCTATTTACACATAAATTCACAAGCAAAACCCATCCAGGTGGCTATGTCTCTGTAATATTTAGCTTGGGGGCAATTAAGAAATAGATAAGAACAGAAAGGTTTACACAAAATTAGAGTATCTGTTTTGCACCTGTGCAATATGAAATTTCCATTTTGTTTAAATTACTGTATTTGCTGTTAGACATAAGGGAAAGAGAAAAACATATGAAATGAAATGAATTGTGCAGCTGTTCTTTTTACAATGCCGTTTTGGCCCTTAATTCAGGAAAGCAGTGCTAATGTCCAACCTTGCTTCATTCTATTCTGAGATTTTGATGAATGTCTTCAGACTTTTCAATTTTAAAAGTATGCTGTGAAGTCACAGAAATTAGACCACAAGACTTTTGTAAACATGACATATAAAAACACTTTCAATAATATTGTGTTTACATTTTAAGAATTCCAAATCAGTAAATGATAAAGTTAACATTTCCACAATAGCCATCCTTTACGTTGCATGTTTTAGAGTATTTTGGATTATTAGTTATGTTCTGCTTCAAATATAAATAAAATTAAATCCATTAACTGTAATGGTAACTCTACTTATCTGGAGCACACTGCAAGATCAGACTTCATAAACCCAAATGACTTAAGTTTTCATGGTTTATATTGTAGGTCTGTGGTAACCTATAAAGTTTTCTGATGCCTTCCACTGTGAAGTGTTTAAATTTGCCAGGTTTGAACTGTTTAGCTAAAATTTCAGTACCGTGTATTTGCCTGAGGATGATTTTTTCATAGGCCAACTTCAGCCAAAATGGTTCAGGTATGTTAAGAAAGTTACTAGGAAGAAACGTTTGTTTTTTTTTTTTCTCTCTGTAAAAAGTCATAAACCTCTTTTCATGAGACGTCCTTGTATCTTCCTGTTTTGCAGCAGGAACTGAAAATGGGAGGTTGGGGCAAGGTGGTGACACTTGTTATCACACAAAAGAATCTGACTTTTTTTAAGGCTGCAGTCCTGTGCCGCAGAAACCAAGCTAGGCCCCCTCCGCAAATACTGCTTCAAGCTATCAGGAAAAAATTTGGTGCCAGGATAAAGGGCTGAATTCAAGAATGTCTTCTCAGTATTCCCCTTTTTACCAGCCCAAACAACGCAAGAAAGATGGAAGATATGGTCATCTAACCAAAGCGTGTGACTTGCCACCCAGTACCGTCTAATTACTGTAGACAATGAAAGCTTACAGCTACTACTTCAGCAGCACCTGGATGAGCTAAACAGATTCTTTCAGTAGCACAGGATAGCTATAAAGAGTGGCCCTCTTAAGTGACCTGAAGAAGTAAAATTGGTCTTCTCAGGAGCACTGAACTTACTGTATGTGTGTAGTAGATTTGGTACATTAGAAATACCAACCCCACAATTTTTGCGCAGTTTTCCTTGTAGAACCCTGTAATACTAGGGGAAAAATGTGAAATAAAAAAGTTGAAGCATTAAAAGTCTAGCCTTATTTATGCTACTGTTATCATTATTACATTTATCAAAGCTCATTTTTTGTTCCCGGACAAGCACGTTGGTTTCAGTAGGACAACTCTCATGGCCAGGAATAAAATATCAGGCTTCTGCATAACATAAAAACTAATTCAGAAACAAGCAAGAACTTACCCAACAGAAGGATTCACAATTCTGGTGTACTCATAGCACCTTCCAATTACAATGCTTTCCAGGTTTTGTGTTGTACCTTCACCTTTCCATTTCTTTCCTTGCCCTTCAGAAAAGCTTTTCATAAACAGAAGAGAGACAAGTAAGAGAGACAAAAAAAGGCTGTTCATTATGAACTCTTGACAACCCAAGTTCTAAAAAAAAAAGAATAAAAAGGAGAGTTAAAGGATAAAATTTAAATGGAAAACAGAAGGCTTAACATGTAATATTTTCAATACAGGCAGCAGCTCTGTACACAAATGACAAAGTTACACGGAAATCAAAACTTTGCTGGAGATTGTAACCTAACTGTTTCCTGGAATGATTGCAGCACAAGGATACATCACTTCCTTAAATCTAAATGTTCTCAGCTTCAGAAAAACACAGTTCAAAGATCAAGAGGTTGCCACCTGGTGATAACTAGACAGCATTACAGCATACTTTTGTAAAAGAAAAAACACTTACCACTTCAGTATTGTTTACAATGCCTTAGGTTTCCTGAACACTCACTGCAATGGTACACGCTAAAACATCGCAAGTGCTTGCAAGCAACATGCTTTAAAGCAGTTTCATTTAATTTTAAAAAAGGGCTACACTTTTTGCATATATTTCTCTAATGGCTGAAAAAATTGCTGAAATATGTATCAAGATGAAAGTGAAATATACAAGTAAACTGCTTATAAAAAGCCAGATTTTCTTGTATCACAGATATGGTAACATTAGTCAACTCTTCTATTTTTCCCCTGGATACTGACAGCAAAATTTTGGTGTGATGATACATGTTTCAAACTCTTCTTGGTGAACAAAACTGTCTTGCAAACAGGAATAAATCACAGTGAGAACCAAAAGGATTAAGATATGCTTCCTGTGCATTGAAGAAACCTCTTCAACTCCCGCGTATGTTTATTCTCCCTCCAACTTCTCCTCGCTAAGTACTTTTTTAGATCATCAAATGGGATAAATTAATCCAGCCTTCATTGTAAATTTTCTGTTGTATACACTGCTGGAAATACAACTAAACTACTTTTTTTTTCCCCTTTTTTAAAACTTCTCTTTTCAACCTGAGCATAATTTGTCTACAGATTCACATTCCTGAGAAATGTGTTGGTTCTTTTTCTTGTATTAAAAAATCCCCATGCTTTAGTGAATACATACATCTTTATTATGTCTTTATTTATATAGTGTTATGCTGACATGGATGCACTAGTACTCAGCTGATTTTGCTGTAGGCAGAATCTTGCTAATTGTTGAGTAAATCGCTGATGATGGATTTCTCCTATAAATGTGATATAAGGATAACAAAAGGATTTGTTATCTGCAGCACATTTTTAGGAGAGCCAGAGTTACCCTGAAATAGATGTGCAATGTTGTGATTGATATGCTCGAGACACAGAAAATGCTGTACTTCATTTCAGTCACTTTTGTGATGCTTTTTCTCTGTATTTCTTTTCTGATGTCTCTGAAACATGGCCATGCTGATAGGGGACCAGCAAATTGGCCAAATGATTTCAAGTCTACTGCTTCAGGTTTGGGCTTAGAGACTTACAATCATCCACAGAACTCAATGAATGTGTTTTGCTATTAACTTCACTGCAGTCAAGTTTTGCCCAGTAACTTCAGGACTAAGAGAAACCACAGGCATCACTGATGTGATGTTCTGTATGGAACGGGACAGAAATTTTCACTGATTTTTGCATGAAGACTAAAATGCCTGCTTAAAATACACAGCATACGTTAGGACAACGTAAAAAATGAACAGAGTTTTGGAATGACTTTTCTACAAGGACACACCAGGGTCGGACTCATCAACTCTGGAAAGATGTGGATGCTGCTCAGTGGTAGCCTGCAGGAAGACATGACGTGTCATGCCATTCCAGAGCGAATGGAAATATATCCAGCAGTTGCTGGGATTCCCATCTCAAGCTCTATCAAGCTTCCTCTCCTCACTGGCCGCTTTTAGAAACACAGCATTGGGCTAGATGGGTCTCTGATCTGATTCAGTACAGCCATTTTTAATATATGTTCTTACTCAATTTTAATTTAAATATTTAATGTGATGGCTAATCTAACACATCGCCAGGGAAATTGTTCCAACAGTTGGATAGCCTTATGGTTTAAGCGTCATACCTTAGCTCTGGTCTAAACTTGTCTACCTTTAGCTTCCAGTCATTAGATCTCATGATGCCTTTTTCTGTTACGTTAATAAACAATCTACCCTCAGAAATACTCTCCATGTAAATTCTTGCAGAACATGACCAAGTCTCCTCTTAAACTTATCTACGAAAAATTCAGCTTTTTAACCTCATTATTAGGCACTCACTCTTGTAGTACTGTACTTCAGTGTCATGACTGGCTGTCCATCTTGCCTCCCAAGCTTTGGCAGTTCCTGCTGGATGCAGATCACTGACCCTAGCTGTCTGTCTGTCTCTCCTACAAGAGGTTACTGCCCATGAAACAGAGTCAGCAAAGCCAGCAGCATATCTGCTCTGGAGAGACTCCAATTCACAAACTGCACATTAACTCGAACTACCATCAAATTCAGCATATGTTTATATTCTGAAGCCTTGGCAGATGAGGAATGGACATGTTCTCTCTTGTTATTTCTACAAGATGGGAATGGTAACTTCCAGCAGAAGAAGGGAGTAACAGGTGAGAGAATTAATCTCCTATATTACTCAGACTTGGACTGTTGCCAGAATAACCCCAGTTCTGTATGACTTCATGCTTTATGCTGGGAAACATGACCTTAAATTTGCCTGTATTAACAAGCTCTTCTGTAAGCAAGAGACATAACCAAACACTGTTTCTTGGGGGTTTGCGTCTCTGGTCCATAAATCCTACCTACAGCAATAACCCAACCTCTCCCCCTTGTCTGCTGTGATGTACTCACTGTGCAAGAACTGGTGGGTCCTGGGGCTAGGACAGAGCCAGAACTGTCTGTATTGGTCAAGCAGTGAATGTGCCAGCTGTATCATACCTGTGTTTTGCCTTCCTTTCCCTCTCTTATACATAGCTGCTAATTTTCCCCAAAGTTGCACAAATGTAATCATCTTTAAGATTTGTAAACCTTTGTCAAATATGATTAAACAGGCCGACAGGTTCAAAAGTTTCTGGGAAGCAGAAAGGGTGGATGGAAAAGGAAACACCCAACACTGCAATTGCTCAGAGCTCATTTCCTTAGCTAAGGAGATAAAAAAAAATTGCTGTGTACTGTGTGATCTAGGTAACTTTGATCATGTGATGTGCCGCTCTCATTACCTACTAGCAATACCAGCAATAATTTCATATTCCAAATCATTACTATGTTGAGGAACACTGTACTAAGTACAGTGGGCCTTTGCTTGAAATATTTCAATCTGTTTATAATTAATTTTTTTACATCTGTAAACTCACCAGCTTTTAATCTATTTAATATATACAGCTTGGATTTTGTACAGTGATAGTTTTCAGTCAGAAACTTCTGCTGCATTTATTTTGACCATTTTGAGGGGGTACGATTTACTACATGTCGAGGTGTTGGTGGACACAGTTACTGCTCCATTTTGTTAAACTAATGTGTAATCTAACGCTGCTAAGGATTCCTGGTCTGCTGAAACGTTTTCGCGGCAGATGAACACCGAAGGCAGCACTCCTGCTCCCTGTCTCGGATGTTGAACGTTAGGAAGCGTCTTGCTGGTACCGCGGGAGAGCAGTCGGGCCTGGGCGCCCCTGCGGGGCTCGGCGCTCGCATCGCGCAGCGTTTTGCGAGGCCGCGGCCCCGGCACCGCTCGCCACACGCGGCGGCCGCCTCGCAGCCCCTGCGGCAGAGCGCGGCTGCGTCCCACCGAGGCCGCGGACAGGCCCGGGCCCCTCGGCCCGCAGCCGCCGGGGGCCGCCCCGACACGCTCCCGCCTGATCGCGGGCCTGGGACGCAGCCTCCCGCCGCCCACGCTCGGCGGGAAGGAGCTGGGCGCGGCAGCAGGCCGATGGCGGAGGCTCGGCAGCGCTGA